>NC_060273.1:132595975-132621913 GCF_021613505.1 Equus quagga
CCCCCCCCCGAGGGCACAGTCACTCCTACTGAGAATGGATATGTGGGGCTGGTCAGTGGGGCAGCGGTTAAGGTCTCACGTTCTGCTTCGGTGGCCTGGGGTTCCTTGGTTCAGATCCTGGGTGAGGACATGGCATTGCTTCACAAGCCATGCTGTGGTAGGCATCCCACATATAAAGTAGGGGAAGATGGGTGCGGATGTTAGCTCAGGGCCAGTCTTCCTCAGCAAAGAGAGAAGGATTGGCAGATGTTAGCTCAGGGCCAATCTTCCTCAAAAAACAAACAAATGAAAGAATGGATATGCTAATAATAGGTAGCTTAAAGAGCAACTTTTCCCCCTTACACTGCACTGAATTCTATCTTCCAGTGAAGTTCACTTATTGGCTCTAATTTTCCCATACCAAACAGATTTAATCTCTCTTTCATATGACAGAGCCTCAAAAATTTGGTGACTGAAATTTTGTTCCCTACATACTGAATGGCTCCTCTAGGCTTTCCTTTCAGAATCTGAATTCAACCACAGGCTCCCTGAGTCACGTCACTCGTGACTCGGTTACCCCATTGCATTAGGCGTCCTTTAGGGGCATGCACCACGTCTTGTTCACCAGGCTGGTTGTCTTGTTGGAATCCACTCCAATTTGTTGTTAAAATTAGGTGTCTCTATCTCAGCATAACATCTGAGCCAGAGTCAGGGAAGGAGATCTCTTCCGGTTTTGGCCAGTGTTCATCTATTAGCACAGTCCAAGATCACACCAGCACAGCCTGATGGTGCTGATCCCCGTTGAGTGGAGACTGAAACCCCTAAGCCTTTCTCCACACGTCCTGCTGGTGTGCTGAGCGCTTCCTCCATCCAGTTCGAGTTTGCTGAGACCTAGGTGTGTCTTCACGCCTGCTGCCTTTCACTCCGTTAGACTCTCCCCGTTACTCCACCACGTTGAGACTCTCCCCGTTACTCCACCACGTGGAGACACTTGCAGATCCTTATTCTATTATCCACTTCATTCATTCATTATTTATACTTGCTTTTCGAAAGATATTTTCATAGAACAGGAACAGATATTAACAGATATTAATAAGAACAGGAACAAAAAGTCAGTATGAGGAAAAAGGAAGAAGCAAATTTTCCAGTTCCTAGAGTTAATACAAGTGCCCAGACTGGGCGATGAAATTTCCATCTGAGCTCCGCCACAGAGGGGAGAGGGGGTGCATGCTGCTTCCCTCCTCCGTGCATCTCCCACTGCAGGGAGAGAAGGCCCGTCCAGGGTCCCCTTAGTCTGACTTGTTCAGAATAAAATACTCTTGGCACCTGAGATCTAATCTCCTAATACGTGTCAATGTACATTGTAGATTGCGAATGTTATTGGAGTAACAGAATCTTGTAAGAATGCAAAATATGGCCCTTTCCAATCCCATAATACATAAAGCATTTTATCATTTAGGCCGTATTAACGTATGTTAACAACATGACATCAAAGGCTGAGTCAGTCAGCAGCATGATGTTGGGGGGAAAAAGACCTTGCTACTGATATGCTCTATAACGAAGGCCAAAGAGTGTTTCTGACTTGAATTATTTGGACATTTGGCCCAATCCTTGACTCAGTGAGAATAGACCTGGCTTATGAGAGTTAATTCATACCACTTGAAGGCTGAAACAGTTATAAAGCTGCTTTGGAATGTCTTAAATTGTGCCTAAGAGACCTGTTTTGGACAGATGTGTTCATGTAGTCCAGTCAATTGGCATATGGAATTTTTATGTACAAGCTAGTGAAAAAGTTCCAACATGTAACGTTTATTAGTGCTTCTGCTGGCATGGAGAGACAGCTGGTATACACATTTCCTGCAGAAGCAAGCTTTGCCATGGTCTTCCAAGCCTGACTTTGCTCGGTTGGTTACTTAGGTCACTTAACTTCACCACCCTCCCCGCCCCCAACATGTGCAGGAGAGGCCAAACCCACCCACCTCCTGCCGCAGAGTCCGCTACAGGAACTGCCTCCCAACTGCTTGACTTAAGACTTCCCTTCCTTGCTGTCCCATCCCTGGCCCAGATCCCCACCTCAGTTGTCTTTCACCCCATCCAGCTGGTCCAGGGTGCGGTCTGGAGGCTGAGGTAGAGAGAAACACTCCCCCTACAGCTGTTCTCAGCCCCCGCCCATCCTTAATGTTAGTCTTGGCAGCATCCAGCCCGTTTCCCCACGTTGACCTCAAGCCCCCCTCTCTTTAAGTCTCAGCCCCAGCAAGGAAATGCCCAGTTGAGCAAGAGCTGCTGGTTTGTCTCTGTCCCCGATGTTCCTTAAGAGAAACTGAGGGCGGGGGAAACGCCTTCCCCTTTTCTCTGTGGGATCCACAGGCACCGGCACAGGCACGGGAGGGGTGCTCGGGGTGGAGCCTTTTTGCATTTTCAGGCCCGACCACTTTCTCCACTGCTAGTAAGAGTGTGAAACCTTAAAGTAAAAAACATAAAAAAACAAAAACAGAAACAAAGCTCCTTAAGGACGTTTGTGTTCTGAAAGGTATATCTGAGAGGCACCAGCTGAGTCTGGATGCCGGTGTTCAGTTTCCCAGAGGAGGGGAAGGATTCTGTTCAGAAGCTACTAATGGTTGGAAAAGGAAGGAGGGGGGTGGAGGGACTGGGGTCCAGCGGGAGCCTGGATAGCCGCTAGCAGGAAGCCCTCACAGTCACGGCTCCTCGAGCCTTGTCCCAGGGAGGCCCATTTCCCCTCTGCTCTGCGTCTTTGGCCCCCACCCAGATCCTCACCTGGTCTTGTCCTACCCTCTTTCCTCCTCTCCCCAAGCCCATGTTTGGATGGAGAAGTATAAAGAAGTGGATCCACCATTTCATTACAGTGGTGGGGGGTGAAGGGAAGAGGAGAGAGAGAATGGAGTTCTGGACGTACCTTCTTGTAGGTTGAAGAGGACTATTGGATCTCTGTAAACAGAAACATTGGGCTCACTCAGCGGGCCACAGAAGGTGATAGAACGAGAGCCTCATAGAGGGTGATGGAAAGAGAGCTGCACGGGAGGTGATGGAAGGAGAGCTGCACAGGGGGTGATGGAAGGAGAGCTGGAAGGGGGGTGATGGAAGGACAGTTGCATGGGGGGTGATGGAAGGAGAGGTCCATGGGGGGGGATGGAAGGAGAAGCGCATGGAGGTGATGGAAGGAGAGCTGGCCTAGAAGTCTGGCACTTCCCTTCTAGGCTTGGCTCTGTCCCCCAGCACTTTGGAGGAATCCCTTAATTTATGTGTTAGCTTTGCCAAACATCCATTTATACATCTTTCAAATAGAAATTATGATATCTGCTCACCTCACAAGACTGTGGGGCATTTTGGATGGTATAAAACAAGCAGACAATGCTTTGAAAGACGTAAAGAGCCGTACAACAGCAAGGGTACTGCACTCTTTCCAGCATGTGAGACATAATTGCAGAGGAAGCTGTAGCATGGGGTAGGAGAACATGGAAATGTAGGCTCCACTGGGCAATGCCAAGAGGAATGTAGAATTTTTTTAAGCTCCTAAAGATGTACCTTTGGAATCTTTGGGTTCTAATGTTCACAGTTAGCATGGAGGATCTTTCTTCTTTTTTTTTTTTTAATATACTTTATATACTTTTTTATCTGATTTTACTCCTGTGTAACTTGGATTCTTAGATTCTAAGTTTTTTTTTTTTTTTGAGGAAGATTGGCCCTGAGCTAACATCTGCCACCAATCCTCCTCTTTTTGCTGAGGAAGACTGGCCCTGAGCTAACATCTTACCCCATACCTTATGACAAAGTAAATTTCAGATGGATTAAACATAAAAAGTGAGACACAAAAATTATACATAATAAGGTATGGTTGAGTATTTTTTAAAGTCTAGTGTTGGAAAGGTCTTTCTAAGAATGACCCTGAAGGAGGAAACCATAGATTTGACCACATAAAACTCCTGTGCTGCAAAAACAACCAAAGTCAAGAGACAAATTGGGACAAAGTGTTTGCTTATATATGACCAAAGATTAATATTGTTAGTAAATAAAGAGTTCTAATAAATCAATAAGAACCACTCCCCAAAAGAAGTTGGGTAAAGAACATGAAAAGGCAATTCACAAAAGAAAAAATTCCAATATGTATGTGTTCAACCCCAATGGTGATTAAGGACATGCCAATTAAAATAATGAGATTTTATTTTTACTTTTTTTTTGGTGAGGAAGATTGGCCCTGAGCTAACATCTGTGCCCATCTTCCTCTATTTTGTCTGTGGGATGCTGCCACAGCATGGCTTGATGAGCGGTGTGTAGGTCCACACCTGGGCTTGGAATCTGTGGACACCAGGCCACCAAAGCTAAGTGCACAAACTTAACCACTATGCCTCTGGGCTGGCCCCTATTTTTACTATTTTAATGGCAAAGATTTTAAAGGAACACAGTGCTCAATACTGGCAAGGCTGTGGGGAAGCAGGTACTCCCCCTGTCTTGACGAATTGTTCACACACAGGTGGGCATTAGGATGGAATGTGGAGAGAGGGGTGGAACAGTCGGGGGTGGAGAGCATAGTGCCCGGAAAGAGGTTGGGTGTGGTACCAGTTCTAGCCGGCTTACTGGAGATGCGATGAAAGTTCTTGACGGGGTAGCAAGTTGGGCAGCAGAAGAGTGAGGGAGAAACAGATCCGAGAGGGTGCTAGGAATAAGGGAGACTTTCTGATGCCATTACATCCAAGGTGCCCTTCATAATTGCTCGTGCTTTTGATTTTTATAGAGCATCCCAAAAATCACCTCTTAAAACTCAGGGCACATTTACACTGGTTTCTTTTTAAAACTGTATTTATTTTCCGCATTTGTGTCAGGAAGTACAGTGCAATGGTAGAAACAATCGAGGGCTGACATTTATCCCTGGGGTGGATGTCAGGCCCCCCGAGATGGGCCGGCGGGGTAACAGGGAGAGCGCACATCTGGGTTTCCTAGCTGCGGGGTCTCAGGTGCATGGTCCAGTCTCTCTGAATTTGTTTCCTATGTTTGTGTTTCTCTGACACCACCAGCTTCATGATGTTGTTTTGGGGGTTAAGTAGAATTGCGTAGTAAAATCCTGAGACATCGTGTGTGCTCAGTGAAAGTAGGTTTCCTTCCTTGCCGAGAGCACCGGCCCAGGGCATCTTACCTTACAGGCCTAACAACACATTCCGTGTGCGGTCTGGGTCCATTCCAAATAGGCCCTGAGGCCTCATTCTGCTTGAGGGGCTTGCTAACCCTTGATAAAGGGTTCTTGGCAAAAAATTGAGCTGCTTCCTATTTTGTTGGCCTCCAGGCTGAGAGGAAGGCTCTGGCTTCTGCTAAAACACTGATGGCTTCAGTCCTTCAGGGCCTGCCTCCAGCTCCCTGGCCACACAGCCTCCTGTGTGTGGCTTGCATGAAACTTGGAGAGTGTGTGACCCCATCTGGTGAGGAAATGGGGAACAGATGAGGGGCAGACAGGAGCCCCAGGGGCCTCCTAAGATGCTTGAACCACAGTGGGACAGCAGTGCCATCTCAGTGTCTACTGAATGCTCGTGGCCATCAGAATGTGAGGATTACCTGTGGCCATCATGTTAAGGACACGAAAACCACGTGTTGAGGTTAAACAAAAAGGTCGGGATGGAAGCCCACACTCAGCAGGGGTGCTGGAGGTTCGACCAGCCCATCTCACACTGATACCCAAGGGGTAAAGTCGGGCAGCTTCTGGCACTGCTGCTGCTATTGCCACAGTCTTCCTTTGAGAGGTGGTGAGGTGAGGGTGTGTGAAGAAAAATAGAGGGGAATCAACATCAGAAACAGAAGACCGTGATCTTCATTTCCCCGCTGCTATCTTCCCGGCCAGGGGTTCTCAAACTCGAGCACGTGTCAAACCCACCTGGACAACTTGTTGAAACACAGATTCGAGAGCCTCACCCTCAGAATTTCTGCAGTAGGACCCGCGAATGTGTATTTCTGACAAGCTCCCAAGGGGATGCTGATGTTGCAGGTCCAGGGCCGGCTCTGAGAAGTGCCCTTCGAGGTAAATTTTAGAGAAGGTCTGGCTGTGTTGCTAGAGGGTCCCCCCTGACAGATTCGTTCCCCCTGCTCCCACCTCCACCCAGATTATTCAGGCCAGTCTCTTCCAGTTTTCAAAAAATGAAAATAATTAATACGCCTAGCTCTTTTGTTCAAAACAAGAAGGAATTTATCAGCTGGAACAGAAATGGCAGTTTATGATAAGGGCACATTGAAGTCCAGATTAGTAATCTCCAACACTGGCTAAATTTTAGAAAAATCTGGGCCTCCGGGAAGGAGAGGGAAGGAGGGAGGGAGGGGAGGAAGAAAGGAAAGGAGGAAGGAAGGAAGAAGGGAGGGAGGGAGGGAGGGAGGGAAGGCAGGCAGGCAGCCCAGCCCTCAGATATTCTGGTTTAGTTGGGGCCTGGGGGAGTCCTGGCAGGAATAAGTTTTCAAACTCTGCATGTGATTCTGATTTGCAACCAGGGTTGAGAACTCCTGGTCTAGATCACTGGTTCTCAAATTTGCCTGCACATTGAAAGCACTTGGGAAGTTTTAAAAAATACTGGTACTTTCCTCCCACCTTCAAAATTCTGATTTGTAATCAGATGCAGCCTGGGCATCCAGAAGTGATTCTAATAGGTCTAATACACAGACAAGTTTGAGAAGCAGTTTTCTAGACTGAACAAGTCAGTGGTAGCTTGATGGCCCCTCCAGACACTGTGGTTCTCAATGTCTGCTCCCTGGACCAGCATCAGCATCACAGCGGAACTGTTTAGAGATGCGATTCTCAGGCTGCACCTCAGACCCACCGAATCAGCAATGCTGGGGGTGGGGTGGAGCGATCTGTGTTGTAACAAGCCCTCTAGATGACTTGGACGCACCCTAAATTCAGAGAATCACGCTGCGTCACCACTGCTGTTACTTGAGGGTCCTGCCTTCCCTCCTCCTGGAGAGCAGCCAGAGCAAGAAGCAAGGGCTTCAATCCTCTGAACGCTGGGCTATGCCACGTCCCCAGTTTCCAGATGAGCGATGCCAGAAGTCTTGGGGTGACTGAGTTTTTACATAATCTGTGGAGCTTTTGTTGGCTGGAAACTGGGAGCATTGACTTGGGAGAGCCAGTTGTGGGTTGCAGTGCCATCAGAGCACGGCAGAGGGCACGGGAGGGAAGGCAGGCAGTGCCAGGCAGCTGTGGGCCCTGTTGTCTGGGATGTGAAGTCCGAGAGGGGACAGGAGGGAAGGTGAGTGTCCTTCTCAGCAGGGAGAGGCCAGGAGGGCCTCGGCCTGGCCGTTTTCCTTGGACCCTGGGCCCTTTCAAGTTTGCCGTAACCACGGGTGACATCTGCCTTCCTGGTTTGGGGCCTGCGTTTTGCTGGTCTGTCAAACCTGAAAGACAGCCTGCCTGGTCATGTCAGGCCTGGGGTAACACGCCCTCAGCAGCTGGCTGACAGAGGCGCTGGAGAGCAGCTCCCACGAGGAAGGAGGCACCCACTGACCCAGGACTCCACCGCTCACCTGCACACACCTGCAGACTCTGATTCAGTTCAGCCGCCTAGATACCCAGCCCGCCCCGTGAGGATGCGGAACCTGCCCTCCAGTCGGCGGGTCGTGCACGAGTCCCGGAGAGGCGAGCAGGGACACTTCTCCACCATGTGCGGACTGCGGTGTGGACGAGCGAATGCAGCTGGGATGCTGAGGATGGGAGGAGTCATTCTGGATGCAAGGGGTGGGACGTGGGGGAGGTAGTAGGAGGTGGAGTTTGGAGGAAAAACAGGATGTTGGCAGGCAGCAGGCTGGGCAGCAGGCTTTCAGGGGCATGCGATTGTGGAGCTGGGCTGGCGTGAGGTCTTTTTAGTCTGAGCTTGAGGACCTTGAACTTGATCACCCTGAGCTGTGGTTGGCAAACTGAGCTGGTCGCTGGAATTCCCGGGGGAGCTTCCAGAAAAATTCCCGGGCCCCACCTCCAGAGGTTTGGGTCAGGTCTGAGTGGGCCTGTGATGTGTGCTCTCCAGGGAGCAGGAAGGGACAGAGGCAAGGAAAAGCAAGGAGGCAAGAGTGGGCAGTGCAGAAAAGGGAATGGGAAATTAGAGGAGGGTGGAGTAACTTGGTCTCCACTCTTTTTTTCTAGCCTACTTCTTAAAGGCACATTTAGATTTTCAAGAACGGCTTTTGTGCGCTCTTTGTTCAATGGTTGGTGTTGCAGAACATCTGCTGATGTTGTTGGGGCCACAGAGGGTTAGCAACACCCGTCCGGGTCTGGTGGGAGCTCCGCCTGTGTGTGCAGTTTGCTCTGCACTGTAAGAGTCATCTCGAGTAGTAACGATCATGGCGACAAATGAGGCATAAGATTTACTGTTATAGTAGGTACTTAATATCCACTTTTCCTAAAATTTGATAATAATACATGTTTGAATTTACTTTGCATGTAAAGTAAAACTAACAGGCAAGAAATCCTCTGAGGGAAGACGAGATTGGTCAAAGCCGAAGGACAGGCGCTAACAGTGAGTATCGACTGCAAACCAGCAAAGCGCCAAAGGACCTTCAAGGAGAGCAAATCAATGGGCCAGAAGTGATAATTTGCTAGAAGTTCTGGGAGCAAGCACGAGCTTCTGAAGCACAGCCGTTCACTGCCTTGCATGCGGTCTGTTGTCCTTTGTTATGGCAGCCCTAGTGAACTGACACAGCTCCCTCCTCTGAATCGGACTGGCCTGTGCCTAAGGAGATGACATTATGACCCAGGCCACATCATAAAGGCTATAGACCTTCCACTGGGTCTCTTGGGAGACTGGTCAGCCACGCTGTGAAGAAGCCCCGGTCATCTGAAAAGCTCACATGCTAGTGTTCCAGCCCACAATCCCAGGTGACGGCTAGAATTGAGGTCGTTAAACACATAAAGACAACTCCAGATGATTCCTGTCTCCAGCCCTGGGTCACCCCAGCTTCAAATTTGAGTCCCCAGATATTGTGGTGCAGAGACGTATCAACCTGTCTGTCCCTTGGGAATTCCTGACTCACAGGAGTTGTGAGCCTAAGAAAATGTTTGTTTTAAGCTGCTAAATTTGGGGGTAATTTGTTATATAGTAGCTGGCAACGAGTCTTTAAGATTATCTTTGTTCACAAAATTTTATCTGATATGGCTGGTGTTTTTGTTGAAACCATGGGGTCCCTTAGCTCCTAGACAGTGGTCGCCACTTCTCTTGGCCGTTTGTGACATCAGGCCCAAACGTTCATGAAGAACAACAGGTGACCCTGCCACGAGTCAATTTAACGGACCGCTAGTGAAAGAGTTTCAGACAAACCGAACTGGACGGAGAGCAGTGGTTCAGGAGGGCGGACAGGATTTTCAGAACAATTTCCAAAGACGGTTAAGCGTTCATTAGCAGGGTTAGCGCCATTTGCCTGGATCAGGGAAGGAATCGTGCAGCCCCGTAGGCAGTACTTTTCTCATTTGGGGCACAGAGTCCAGGAAAAAAAGGCAAAAGTGCCAGCCTGTCAGAGGATGAGAAGCGTTGGCTGTTCCAGAAGAGGAAACTGGAAAGCAGACTGTAGTAGGACCTAAAATCTCAGCCAAACGAGGAGCACTGCCAGCCTGACTCCCCCACAAGTGAAGTGTCTGAATCCGTCACGAGCAGAACGAGGGCAGAAGACGTAGGCCCCCGGGTGCCGAGGGTCTGCCTCCATCAGGTCATCTGGGGATCAAACCCGAGGACAATGGAGTCTGGAAACCTGCCCAATTATTTCCTAGCTTGCTCTTCTTTCTAGTTTTTTTTTTTTACTTTGCCCTTCCTTGTTTTTTTAACAAAATTCATTTTGAGAGATTCCAAATTCTTTTCAGGGATGGGGAAATTTTTTAAAACCACAGCTTTACTGAGGAGTAATTGACATACAATACACTGTGCATATTTAAAGTATACAGTCTGATATGTTTTGAGATATATATATTGGCGGAACTGTCACCGTAATCAAGATAGTGAACATATCCATCATTCCCAAAAGATCCCTTGGCCATTTTATTTATGTATTTATTTATTTGGTGAGGAAGATTGGCCCTGAGCTAACATCTGTTGCCAATCTTTCTTTTTTTCACTTGAGGAGGATTGTCGCTGAGCTAACATCTGTGGCAATCTTGCTCTGTTTCATATGTGGGATGCCACCACAGCATGGCTTGATGAGCTGTGTGTAGGTCCACACTGGGATACGAACTCACCAACCCCAGCCACTGAAGCAGAGCATGCAAACTAGCCACTGTGCCACTGGACCAGCCCCTCCTTGG
This sequence comes from Equus quagga, assembly GCF_021613505.1. Taxonomy (NCBI): domain Eukaryota; kingdom Metazoa; phylum Chordata; class Mammalia; order Perissodactyla; family Equidae; genus Equus; species Equus quagga. The sequence goes on from NC_060273.1 coordinate 132,606,225, forward strand.
TCGTTTTAAGGCCCTGTCTCTGTCCTTTCTGCCCCACAAAGGGAGGGGGGAGTATTGATCCTCAGTCAGCCTTGCTTGGGGAGCATATTGCCCCTAGTGGCGGAGTGTGGTAATGACCTCCATGCCTGGCTTGCTGGAAATGTCTCTCCTGGATGAGGAGAAAAGTGGAACTTCAGAGGCTCTGTGTGAGTGCAATGGTGTGTGTGTGTTTTACAGGCCCTTTCTTGACTACTCTGGAAAGACCTCACAGGGATGTGGTTCTGTTATCTGAGAACTTCTTGAGTATATTTTCTATTCCAAGCTCATGCATGTTCACACCGACAGGTGTTGTGCAAGAGATAAGAGGGATGACTCCCAAGCACACTAGAGCTGTGAAGAAGCGAGAGGAGGGCTGGCCTGTGGCCGAGTGGTTAAGTTCAGCACACTGCACCTTGGTGGCCCAGGTTCATGGGTTCCAATCCCAAGTGCAGACCTATACCACTTATCAGCCATGCTGTGGCAATGACCCGCACATAATATAGAAGATTGCCACAGATGTTAGCTCAGGGCGAGTCTTCCTCAACAACAACAACAAAAAGAAGTGAGAGTAACCACCTCAAACCCATTAGAATGGTTACTATTAAAAAAAAATGAAAATAAGTATTGATGAGCGTGTGGGAAAATGGGAAGCCTGTGTACTGTTGGTGGGAATATAAAATGGTGCAGCCACTATGGAAAACAGTGTGGCAGTTCCTCAAAAAATTAAAAATAGAACTACCATAGAATCCAGCAATTCCATTTCTGAATAAGTATATTCTCAAAAGAATTGAAAGCAGAGACTCAAGGATATATAGGTATGCCAACATTCATAGCAGCATTATTCATAATAGTCAAAGGTGGAAGCAACCCAAGTGTCCATCCACAGATGAATGGATAAGCAAAAATGTGGTATATATGTCAACACACAGGGGAATATTATTCAGACTTAAATTTAAGGAAATTCTGATACATGCCACAACATGAATGAATCTTAAAGACATGCTAAATGAAAAAAGCTAGACACAGAAGGACAAATATTGTACAATTCCACTTGGATGAGGTACTTAGAGTAATCAGATCATAGAGACGGGAAGTGGAACGATGGTTACCAGGGGCAGGGGGAAGGAGGAGTGGGAGGGGTTGCTTAGTGGATGTTTAATGCCTCAGTTTTGCAAGAGGAAAAGAGTTCTGTGGCTGGATGATGGTAATGGTGGCACAGCAGTGTGAATGTACTTAATGCCACTGAACTATAAACTTAGAAGTGGTTAGGATAGTAAATTTTATGTATACTTTACCACAATTTAAAAAAAGAAAAGAGAAAATTCTGTGCAGAATTTTTGGCCTGATCACAAGGTTAAGGTGACCTTGCTTTAAATTTCTATTTATGTTTTCTCGTTTTAAAACTAAAGCATGCAGCAGGGGACTTCAGCCATATTGGTCATGTTTTCTTTCTTAAATTGAGTGGTGGGTACTTGAGTGTTTTGTTTTGCATTTTTAAAGATTGGCACCTGAGCTAACAACTGTTGCCAATCTTTTCTCTTTTTTCTTTTTTTTTTCCTGCTTTTTCTTCCCAAATCCCCCCAGTACATAGTTGTATATTTTAGTTGTGGGTGCTTCTAGTTGTGGCATGTGGGACACCTCCTCAGCGTGGCCTGATGAGTGGTGCCATGTCTGCGCCTAGAATCCAAACCAATGAAAACCTGGGCCACCATAGCAGAGCACTCGAACTTAACCACTCAGCCACAGGGCCAGCCCCTGTATTTTTGAAAAATATATCTTTTCTGGTTCAACATCTGCAAATCAATTAATGTGATACACCACATTAACAAAATGAAGAATAAAAATCACATAATCATCTCAATAGATGCTGAGAAAGCATTTGACAAGATACGGCATCCGTTTATGATAAAAACTCTGAATAAAATGGATATAGAAGGAAAGTACATCAAGATAATAAAGGCCATATATAACAAACCTATAGCTAATATCATTCTCAAGGGAGAAAAACTGAAAGCTATCCCTTTAAGAATAGGAACAAGACAAGGATGCCCACTGTCACCATTCTTATTTAACATAGTATTGGAAGTCCTAGACAGAGCAATCAGGCAAGAAAAAGAAATAAAAGGGATCCAAATTGGAAAGGAAGAAGTGAAACTGTCACTATTTGCAGATGACATGATTTTATATTTAGAAAACCCTAAAGAATCCACCAAAAAACTTTTAGAAATAATAAATGAATACAGTAAAGTTGCAGGGTACAAAATCAACATACAAAAATCAGCTGCATTTTTATACATTAACAATGAAGTAGCAAAAGGAGAAATTAAGAATACAATCCCATTTACAGTTGCAACAAAAAGAACAAAATATCTAGAAATAAACTTAACCAAAGAGGTGAAAGATCTATACACTGAAAACTATGAAGTATTGTTGAAAGAAATTGACGAAGGCACAAAAAAAAGGAAAAATATTCCATGCTCTTGGATTGGAAGAACTAACATAATTAAAATGTCCATACTTCCTAAAGCAATCTATAGATTCAGTGCAATCCCTATCAAAGTTCCAACAACATTTTTCACAGAAATAGAACAAAGAATCCTAAAATTTATATGGAACAACAAAAGACCCCGAATAGCCAAAGGAATCATGAGAAAAAAGAACAAAGCTGGAGATATCACACTCCCTGATTTCAAACTATACAACAAAGCCATAGTAACCAAAACAGCATGGTACTGCACAAAAACAGACACACAGATCAATGGAACAGAACCGAGAGCCCAGAAATAAAGTCACACATCTATGGACAGCTAACATTCGACAAGGGAGCCAAGAACATACAATGGAGAAAGGAAAGTCTCTTCAATAAATGGTCTTGGGAAAACTGGACAGCCACATGCAAAAGAATGAAAGTAGACCATTATCTTACACCATATACAAAAATGAACTCGAAATGGGTTAAAGACTTGATTGTAAGACCTGAAACCATTAAACTTCTAGAAGAAAACATAGGCAGTACGCGCTTCAATGTTGGTCTTAGCAGGATGTTTTCAAGTACCATGTGTGACCAGGCAAGGGAAACAATAGAAAAAATAAACAAAGGGAACTACATCAAACTAAAAAGCTTCTGCACAGCAAAGGAAACCTCAACAAGAAAGAAAGACTAACAATTGGGAGAAGATATTTGCAATCCATATACCTGGTAAGGGGTTAATATCCCAAATATACAAATAATGCATACAGCTCAACAACAAAAGGACTAACAACCCAATTAAGAAACTGGCTAAAGGTCTGAAAAGAGATTTCTCCAAAGAAGATGTACAGATGGCCAACAGGCACATGAAAAGATGCTCAACATCATTAGCTATCAGGGAAATGCAAATCAAACCTACATTGAGAGATCACCTCACTCCAGTCAGAATGGCTATAATTAACAAGACAGAAAACAATAAATGTTGGAGAGGATGTAGAGAGAAGGGAACCCTCATACACTGCTGGTGGGAGTGCAAACCGGTGCAGCTACTATGGAAAACAGTACGGAGCTTTCTCAGAAAATTAAGAATAGATCTACCATATGATCCAGCTATTCCACAGCTGGGTATTTTTCCAAAGAATGTGAAAACATGAATGTGTAAAGATACATGCACCCCTATGTTCATCGTAGCACTATTCACAATAGCCAAGACTTGGAAGAAACCTAGGTGCCCATCAAAAGAGGAATGGATAAAGAAGATGTGGTGTATATACACAATGGAATACTATTCAGCCATAAGAAATGATGAAATCCGGCCATTTGTGACAACACGGATGGACCTTGAGGGTATTATGCTAAGTGAAATAAGTCAGAGGGAGAAAGTCAAATACCGTGTGATCTCATTCATAAGTAGAAGATAAAAACAACAAACAAACACATAGAGACAGAGATTGGCTTGGTGGTTACTGGAGGGGCAGGGGAGGGGGGGAGGGTGAAAGGGGTGATTATGCACATGTTTATGGCTCCTACTGACTGCCTCCTGCCAGACGCCACCCAGTCGCACCAACAAGCCAGGGGTACCCATGTCCCCACTCCTTGCCAGCGTAGCTAACTTTCCCCCTTTTGGTAATTAATTAATCTTTGGGTGGTGAGCATGATGTAATCTGTACAGAAATCAAAATATATAACGATGTACACCTGAAATTTATATAATGTTATAAACCAACATTACTGCAATAAAAAATTATATATCTTTTCATATGTCTAAAATATTTCACAATAAAAAATTAGAAAGTAAAGATGTTTATGCATTCAACAAATATTGTGGGGTGCTTACTCCGTACCTGGCCCTGTTTTATCACTGGGGCTACAGCGGTCAAGAGACCCACAAAATTTGTCCTTTCATGGGCTCGAATTCCCATGGAGGGATTGTCTGCATGAAGTAATTTTTTTTTATGAAGCACTTTTTATACACATAATTATTTCTTTGGGGTCAACTCCTAGAAGTGGGATTGCCAGGCAAACAATATAAACATTTTATGGCTCCTACTGACTGCCTCCTGCCAGACGCCACCCAGTCGCACCAACAAGCCAGGGGTGCCCATGTCCCCACTCCTTGCCAGCGTAGCTAACTTTCCCCCTTTTTTGGGGAAAAATAGTATCTGTCTATTTTGCATTTCTTTAATTACTAGCAGTTAAAGTAATTACAAACAAGGTGCAACAGTTTTAAACGTTCATTGTCTGCCTATTTTCAAATAAAGTTATTTTTATTTTTAAAAATCAATCTGTAAGGACTATTTTTAATTTTATTAAAACTCTGCTGGTCACATTTGTTGCAGTTACTTTCCCCATCTTATTTTTTCCCTTTTGCCTCTTTTTATATATATATATTACACAATTTTTACGTAGCAAAATCTATCCACCATTTTCTTTATGATTTATTCCATTCTCTGATACTTAAAATCCTTGCCCATTCCAAGAGCCAATAAATAACTCCTATTTTTTTAATTAAAAATGGTTTTACCATTTGTATTTACTATCAACTAAAACATTGCAGTTGTGGGATGGGAGGAGGAGAAAGCATGGGATTTTGAAAAACCCTCCCCAGGTGAGATATCCTTGCCCTCCTCTCCCCGATTCTAAGAACCACCCATTTTACTCACCTGGAATTTATTCTGGTATATGGGCTAGGTATCTAACTTTTTTTTTTGACACCAAGAAACGTTGATCAACTGTCCTATACCAGTTACTGAATAAACCCTTCCTTTCCCGTCTAATCTGTGGGGCCCCATTTAAGTTATGTGCAAGTGTCCATGGTCACAGCCGATGGCCTGCTTCTGGACTTCACAGTTGCACCGTTGCTCTGCTCTTACGTGATTGTTGCAGCTGCACAGTAACACCTGGTGAGGCAAGCTCCAATGCCCACCCACTCTTCCTCTTCAAAACTTTCTTAGTCATTCTCATTCATTTAGTCTTCAATATTAATCTTTGAATGACGTATTAAAAAGCCATAATACTTTTTATTATAATTGCATTAAACTCACAAATATACCTAAGAAAAATCCTTAACTTTGAAATATTTATCATGCCTACCAAACTAGTTACAGTTGTTACATAGAAGAGCAGTAGATTTATGTAGATTTGTTTCATGCCAACAAAGTCTTGCTAAACACAGCATGCCAGGAATGTGCTAAACACCGTATGTGGGTATGAAAGTGGCTAATATAATCTCCTCAAAGAGGTCACCTATAACTGAGCCAAGTCAGAACATAGATGCAGAGGAAGGAGAGATTGATTTAAAAGTACAATTGGATAAATTTTGACATGTGTACACCTATAAAATTATCACCACAGTCAAGGGAGTAACATATTCATCAATCCCAAATTTTCCTTGTGCCCCAATGTAAGCCATCCTTTCATTACCCCCTTCATCTCCAGGCAACCACTGATCTGCTTTCTGTCACTCTAAATTAGTTTGCATTTTCTAGAACTTTAATATACATGGAGTCATACAGAATGTGCTCATTATTGTCTGGCTTCTTTCATTCATCATAATGATGGGAAGTTCATCCACGTTGTTGCATGTATCAGTAGTTTATTCCTTTTTATTGCTGAGTAGTATTCCACTGTATGGATATACCACAGTTTGTTTATTCGTTCATCTGTGGAGGGACATGTGGGGTTTTTTCCAGTTTTTGCCTGTTACTGGTAAAGCTGCTATGGACATTCACATACAAGTCTTTGAATGGCCATATTCTTTTTCGTTTCTCTTGGGTGAATAGCTAGGAGTGGAATGACTGGGTCACATTATAGGTGTGTATTTAACTGTTAAAGAAACTGCCAAATTGTGTTTCAAAGTGATTATACCATTTTACCTCCCACCCGCAGATGCTAAGGCAATTCAGTGGATAGCCTGTCAACAAACATTGCTGGAACAATTGGATATACATATGCAAACAACAAAATTAAATTAAAAAAGTAAGCTTCTATCCGTTCCTCATGCCATGTTCAAAAATTAACTCAAAATGAATCACTGACCTAAATGGAAAGACTAAAACTATAAAAGTTCTAGAAGAAACTGCTTTAAAATGATGAGATTGGATCATATCCCATTGAGGTTGTGGCATTTGAGCCAGGCCCTGTAGAAGGTTGAAAGGACTTGGCAACAGACTGGATGTGATGGAGTGACAGAGGTGTCAACAGTGACCTCACGTCTCGACTGGTTTCTTACTGGGCAAGATGGCAAGACTATTAACATGGAAGTGATGAGGCGTACCAAAGGAGTAGTGGGTTCAGAAGTAAGAAAAGAACATTTGAGTTGCACAAAGTCCAGGCAGATATGTCCAGCAGACAGGTGGAAATGTGACCCTGAAGCACAGGGGGAAACTGGGGGGACATAAGAATTTTCAAGTTACTTGCATAATAATAACAGATAACGCTAAAAGGGTGGATGGTTTCACCAAGGCATAGAATATAGAGTGAGGTAGAGTTGAAGGCACAATCTTGGGGAACACCAACATTCAGGGGATGATGGAGGGTAAAAGACGTAAAAAAAGAAGCGAAGATGGAGCAGAGCCAAAAATGCTGCAGAAAGGCCAGATGGGATGGTTATCCCTGCCTCTGTCTTGATCTTAAAGCCTGTATTCAATGTCAGGAAATCTTGTGGGCTCTATCTGCAAGATACATCCAGAATTCAACCACTGCTCCTAAAAGAGGTCACCTATAACTAAGCCAACTGAGAACAGTATGGAATGTAACAGAAGATGCAGATGAAGGAGAGACTGGTTTAAAAGTACAATTGGATAAACTGTAATAATTTGTACCCCTGCTGCTACCCCCATTTTAAGCCACGATTGGGTCTCACCTGCTTTGCTCCAACAGCTTCCCAACCTGTCTTCCTGCTTCTTCCCTTGCTTGATATGGCATATTCTCAATAGATCAGCCAGAGGAATCTGTGACAGCATTTAAAGATTTAAGTCCAAGCGGGTCACGGCTCTGCTCAACATCAAATGGCTCCCCATTTCACTTAGAGTAAAAACCCAAGTCCTTATAATGCCTACCAGGCCTTACCTGATGGCCTCCTCCCACCCCACACCCCTTTGACCTCATCTCCTCTTTGATTCTCCCCCTGCTCAGTCCGCTAAGCCACTCCAGCCTACTTGCCGCTCCTTGAATGTGACAAGCCTGCTCCTGCCTAAGGACCTTTGCCCTAGCTGCTCGTTCTGCTTGGGCTTCTCCTCCTCTAGAGATGCAGCCGTATCATTATCCTAGTCTTTGCTCTCTATTTAAAATCCTAACCTTCCACACTGTATCACCACTGCTCCCAAACCTCCTACGCTGCCTACTGCTTTTCCCCATAGCATCTATGACCTTCTAGCATACTACAGAAGTAATTCATCAGTTAATGTTCACTTTGTTTATTTCCTATGGTCTGTCTCTCCTGCTAAACATATAAATCTCCTTAGGGCGAGGAGCTTTGTCCATCTGTTACTGATGTACCCTAAGTGCCCAGAACAGTACCTACCTCACAGGAGAAACTCAATAAATGTATGTTAAGTAAATGTATGAGAAGATCCTCACTCTGGGCACTTAGACAGTCACTGTTAACTCTATGTCATATTTGTTTCCTTGGGCTTCATTTCCCAAACTGGTGTTCCATAGGAAAATAAACCAGGAAGATATTCCGTTGTATCTATACCCCGCTGGAAGAGTCACAATGCTCTTTACAAACCCAAAAAACCCACGGTGCTGCAGTAAAGGCCACTGCTGTCCCTACTGAACTCAGCTTTTCCAGAATCTGCGGGCCAGACTCTTCCATGGCACCCTGGAATGTGGCAATGGTGTTCGGGGTGGGAATGACACTGTGAGGGCCTAAGGAGTGGGCGAGAGGTGATGTGGAAGCAATGGGGACAAACCAGCCTTTGGTAAAGTTAGGTGGGGAGAGGAAGGGGGGAGGGGCCCTGGTTTGCAGCGGCACAGGAGAGAGGAACATTTTTTCTTGTTTTTGTTTTTAGATACAAGGGGCTGAGACAAGAGGTAAGAGAGAAAGATGATAATTAATGAGCAAAGGCCCAGAGAAGTTAGAAAAGAATAGCGAGTGTGACGTAAATATATTCCTTTAAAATAGTAACTTTCAAACACTTTTTATTGTGATCCACACTGGGATTCGTTTTACACAGCAACTCAGTACACACACATACATAAAAAATAAAAATACAAAAATAACTGAAGTAGAAGTTTCAAAAACTATTCTTAGCATTATTATGCGCCACGCAGCTGTATTTTCTACTCCATCCTGTCCCATCCTATTCTGCTCTCTCTCAGTGCCGATTGCATTGCTTTCAAGAGCCAGAAGTGTGTCCTTTCCAGCTACTTTTGGGAGACTTCCTCAAACTGATCTTCAGACTCAGTCCATTCTTCAGCTGTAGCCTTTCTGCCATTTTTTCCATCTATTTGTTCTTTATTTCATCTATTACATTCTTCAAACTTAATGTTTCTGCTAGGGTTTTTTTCTAAATTATTTGTTTCACTTGCTTAATGTTACTAATAAGTTCCCTTCCCTCTTTAATATATTTATCATGCTTATTTTAAGTTCTTGGTGCCTGTTCCAATAATTACGCTTCCGATGACATAAACTGTCCAGTTTGTTAGTCTTTCTTTTACGCTAATTGTCCTTCTCAGGTGTCTCAACTCAGCAATTTGGAAATTGCTCTTTGTGAAAAATTTGGAAAACACAGAAAAGTACAATATACATAACAAAATACAAACCACCCATAATTTCACCTCCCAGAAGTAAGCAACTGACCTTTTAGGGCACTTCCATCCAGTCATACTAGTTACATGAGTAGCATATTAAATAATTAATAAAATACTATATATAATTTTCTATCTGGACTTTTAATTTACTATTAACTTTAAGATTTTTTTAAGTTATTAAAACTGTTCACAGACCTAATTATTAATGATTGCAAAATATTCCACGTTAAGGATATATAGTAATATATTGAACTCTTGGGCATTTAGAATGTTTCCAATTTTTGTCTCTTTAAAAAAATCACTGCAACAAACATTTTCTTACATAAATCTTTGTTCGTTTTTCTGGTTATTTCCTTAGGATAGAATCCTAGAATGAATGAATTAAAAAGAATGGCACTTAAGGTCCATGCTTTGTATGGCCACATTGCCAGAAGGTTTGTACCACTTTACACTCCACACAGGCAGTGTATGATTGAGTTTCTGCCATGACGCCCATCACCTCACGTAATTTGCTAATCCGATAAAGGAAAATGACATTTCACCACTTTCTAATTTGGCTGTCTTTCATTACTAGTGATCATTCATTGTTTGTATTTACCTTTCTGTAAATTTTGGATTCAGGCTCTTTCCAGGTTGTTCTGCTCTGGAAGGCTAGCCAACCAAAGCTTTCTAGCAAAAGCGACTTGCTCCCACGTGCCTCTAGTGGAGGACATGGAGACTGCCTGCGGCACAGGGGCCCATGTTTGTACTGACTGCAGTCAACCTGCCCCCTCCCCCGGACCCCAGCTTGATGTCAGGTAAGCGATTGCCCCTGAGGGTGGATATGGAGGTTTCAGCGTGTTTGCACATGTGAGCAGAGGGCTGATAGTTCAGTCTTGGTTGAAACCTGGACATCAGGCAATAAAGACTGTGCTTGTGTGTGTGTGTGTGCACGCGTGTGACAGAAAAAGGTGGTCACCGTATACATTTTAAACACACAAAGAATTACAACTCATGACAAGGCTTTCTTGTGCCTTATAAGGCTCCTTTTCATTTTCAGTGTGTCCTGCAGACAGCCCCCCCCTCCCAGAATCACTTTAGGGAGCCCCATCTTTCCCAACCAGAGAAATTTCTCTTCACAGTCACAGCCCCTGGGTGACTACAAATAAAAAATAAGTAAATGCACTCTTTCTAGATGTGGTAATATTATTTTTTCAATTCTTATATTGGAATTAAAAATACTAAGTCTACTTCCAGGAAATTAACTTACTAAACAATGTAAATAAACAGTAGAAGTTTACAGAGCCACAAATTCATACCCTTGAGGGTCCTGCATGAAGGTGGCCCCCAAAAGGAGGAGTCCTCTCTGGATGGGAGAGGTGTGTATTTTGCAGCTAAATTCATGATAAAAATACCTTTTGAATTTTTGATTTTGGGGTGCAAAATGTAAATGTTTGCCACTGCAAACCACTGAGACCCAGAGCTAAATAAGTCTCTGTGCTGGTGTGTGTCGGGTGGGAGGGTTAGTCTAAGTTAACTGCAGTAATGAAAATTCCTGAGTCAGTGTAAATAATTTTGCTGTTATAAAACACAGATTTAGACCTTTACTGACATTCTGAATTCTTGAGGGATTCTGAGTCTTGCTCAGGCCACAAAACGCTTGTTTAAGGAGCTGTTATGGACTGCCTAGTAAGACCCAGGAGGCCAGTGAAATATCTTCTTCACAAAGGAATCTCACCTCTTAACTATACTGCCTGAAGACCCACCGTTTGAAACTGGATTATGGCATTTTATCAACAGAATTTTCAGGTTAATATGTACCTACTCTTGGGAGAGGTACCAACCACTGTCAGCCAGTAATACCTTGCCTAGAACTGGCCCTTGGAGTCCTGTATTGGGAGAGGCTGCTGGAACTGAGACGTGCTGCTGGAGGGCTCCGCTCTGCCCTCACTGCCTCTGTAATGGCTAGCAGCAACTCTCAGAGTCTGTCTCCTCAGCCATCATATGGAGGTACCCACTTCACCCATTGTCGTGACCTTGAAATTAGCTTAATGGCACGTGTAAAGAACACTCATGGCATGTAATATTATACCACAGGAGAACGCTGAAGTGAGGGGCCCTGGACAGCCAGAGAAACATTTTAAGGTCATCTTGGGCCCCTAGGATTTAGGACAAGTAAGAAGGCATAAAAAGGATGTAAAAAGTGTGTATTGGGATGGGGGGTGGCGGAGAACGATCACAATTTTGTCTGGAACTAATTGTGGTGGAGCTTCCACTCCTACTTTTTTCCTGAAGATAATGTGCAGAGTCTGAGTCTGAAAGTCTCAAAACTGTGAGCAGGTCACAAATCCAGAAGAACGGTGACAGCTGTCACTGTGACTCCATTAATGTGTGTGCTCTCTTCGGACAAGGGGGTTCCTTTGAGGCTTTCTGGGATGAAAAAGATGTCAGAAAATGAAGAAACAAATCTTTATTGAGCGCCCACTGCATGCAGAGTGTTACAAAGAGCTAGGTGAGTGGAAGTTCAAAAAGGAACAGAAAAGAAGGAAGCAACCCAAATGCCCACTGATGGGTGAGTGGATAAACAAAACGTGCTATAAACATACAACAGAATATTATTCAGACTAAAAAGGAATGAAATTCTGACACGTGACAACACAGATGAATCTTGAAGACATGATGGTAAATGAAATAAGCCAGACACAAAGGACAAATGTCGTACGACTCCACTTATATAAGGTAGTCAAATTCATAGGAAGGAAATAGAATGGTGGTTGCTGAGGGGTTGGGGTGTCGGGTGGGGAGGAATGGGAGCTATTCTTTAGTGGGTACAGAGTGTCAGTCTGAGATGATGGAAAAGTTCTGGAAATAGATAGTGGTTATGGTTGCACCAATGTGAATTATTTAATGCCTCTGAACCGTACACTTAAAATGGTAAATTTTATGCTATGTGTATCTTAACACACACACACTGCAAAACAAAACAAAACCAAAAAAAAACCAACAACGAATAGAGCCCTTTTTGGGGTCCAGACGTCAGAGTTTACAAAGAGAAGGGAAGATGCACAGCCGCAGGAAGGGCAGCGCGGGATGAAAGAATGGAGCCGAGCACGGGCAGGGACCCCCAGGCATGGCTCGCTGTCGGCTGGGGGACACTGAGCGTGATAACGGTCTATTTTCCTGGCTCCCCCACGAGACTGTGAGCACCCTTACGCCAGGGACTCCCGTTTTCTTTCTCTCTCTCCAGAACCCAGAGTCCAGGCACAAAGTACTAGCACAACACAGTCTGGTGGAACGACTCTTGGAGGAGGAACGCGCCCCAACGGTCCGCCGAGTTTGGAAACACGTTCACGGGGCAACTCTCGGGATGCGCCAGGGGCCAAAGACGGGAGACCCGATTCACCGCCCCGGTATTCACGTCCCAGAGTCTCTGCCCAGCCTTCGCCCAGCGAAGGAGGCCCTTGGACCCCAGGGAGCTCTCGGTCGGGGGGCCTCCTCCCGAGGTCCCGCAGCCTCCGGAGCTCTAATCTCGGGGGGCTGCTGGCGCCCCTAAGCAGCCCGCGGGAATATCAGAATCCAGCAGCCCCAGGGAACGCCTCTGCGCCCGCCCAGTCGCTCCAGAGAAGGGGAAGTGGGGCCTCACGAAAGAAAAACCCGGCGGCCCGCAGGCCAGTGCGGGGAAGCCCGGGAGCGCCGGCCACACTCGCCAAACGCCGGGGAGCTCCGGGTCCGGGCCCCACCGCGCCGCCGCCAGGGGGAACCCTCCCCACCGGGCCACCCCGCCACTGTCCGCGTCCACGCGGCGTGGTCCACGCCCGCCTCGCGGCAAAGGGTCCCGTCCCGCGTACGGCTGGATGGGTGCGGTGGAGACGCCCAGCCGCCGCCGGGAGCCGGCAGCGCGCGAGCGAGGGACTCGCTCCAGGATGCCCGTGGCAGGGCGCGAGCGCTGGAGCTAAAGGTCGCACGCAGACGTGTAGCTTCACTAAAGCAAACGAAGCACGTGCAGTGCCCCATGGGTGGCTTCAGCAAAGCTTACCCCAACCTCCGTTAACACTCTGCCCTGCAGGCCTCCCCCGGGCTGGTCTCCGCTCTGACCTGCACTACATCCTAACGCTTCCCCCTGCGTGGCCAGAAGATAATTTGCCACGTTTCTCAAACGTTTCCAGGGAAGGGCCCTAGAACCCTTTGGGAAGGGACCAACGGAACGTAGAGGCAATCTCCGCGCCCTCCGGGTCCAGCCAAGTTCAGGGCAGTGGTGCCAGAGAGGAAGACGGCTGCAACTGATCATCCCAAATGACGCGCGGTCTGCGAACAAGTTCTCGCTCTCCGCTTCATCTCTAAATACTCCGCCACACACCAACCCTCAGTCCAGCGAAAATCACGGTGTTTATTTAGATATCGGTTGAGTACTTACACAGCTTAAACTTTCAAAGGTAGAAGAGAACTCCTTGGTAAGGACTTCTGGCTACGTCAACAAAGCAATGTAATGCCTGATTAATAGTGCTGATTAATGTTGGCTCAGGTTAACGCAGAGCCCCTTACAATAATTCAACGGTTCAGCCATATATCAAACGAGAGTCAATGCAAAATAGCTTGTTTAGAACTCTGAGGCGTTTTCATAGGTCTTTCAAAGATCTGTGATGGACTTTATGGGTCATTTGTAAGCGTAACAGTCGGTAGCTGTCCTCAGCAACAAAAACCTCAAATTATAAAAGAAGTCTTAGATGGGGGGACAGTTTATTTTTGAGGCTCTGCGATTGGTAAGGGGAGTAACGAAACATTTGAAAACGTGAAAAGTACTTGGTCGATAAAAAGACATACACAAGGGCAGCTGATGATTGCGTCTACACAAAGCCATTGATTTTTGATTCTCACTTCTTGTCATTTCAATCAGAAAGCTAAAATTTTGAGGCAAGGTCTCCACTTTGAAACAGAAGTATTTAGGAAATGCAAAAATCCGAAAGATATGGCTATGTGAGTGTGAATTCCACAAGCTATTAGGATTTTTCCACTAGCAAAAATAATTAATTGGAGTTGATGACAAAGACAGGTATATAAAAAAGAGCATCATATTCGAGTCATTTGCACTATCTTGTCACCTGAAAAAGAAAATTGAGTTGAACAGAACTTGAATCTTATTTTAAAAATTATTTCGTTTCTTTTCACCAGTAACTATTGGAAATATTTAGTGGATTTTCTGAAAACATTTTAAAAAACTGGTCTGGAAGTTTTTACTTATCGTTGTAGTTTCTATTAGTAAGCTCTCCTGTGCTGAGATATGTATATATGTTAGAGTAATTGAAGTATTTTGAGATTACTGTGAAGTGTTGATTAGAATGTTCGTGTTACTGTAGACCCTTACCAGATTATGAAAGAACTTTTTCGAGTGGTTCCCAGGTGCGATTTTTTTTGTGTGTATTTGGGTTTTCACTAAAATTGTCTATTTTTTCTCTGCATTCAATTATTACTTTCTTTATTCCCACGAAATTTGTCAGATCCTCTCATTAGAGTGGCTTAGTTTAGCTGTCAAGTTTCTAGGGCATTCAATTGCAGATAAGTGGCTAAAACGCCAGCCTAAAAGCATTTTTATTAACAGATGGCGGAAAACAAACGTCTTTGGAGAAGAACCGAAGGGTACAGGTTAAAAGGTCAATAAACAATTATTATTGTGCTTAAACTAGGGGAGGGGGGGGCTTCTCATCAGATTCCACGGCGAGCCGCTGGTCCAATCTGGGGGAGATGGGAGAACCCAACAGACCTCACAGCCGTTCCCCAGGGACCACCTCAGACGACGGGCGCTGGACGGCTCCTACAGGCCATCGAGTGGTCAAACCGTCGCGTCTCGGGAGTGCTTCGAGGCTAGGGCTGAGGGCCAATGGAAGAGAAGGGGGCTGGGAACTCCGAGGCGCGCAGGGGCCCCGGGTCCAGATCACCGCGGGCCAGCGCGCGCTTCAGGTCTCCGCCGCTTTGGCGAGGAGCGTGGGGTCCTCTCTCCTCCCGCGTCTTCTCAGCGGCTGCTGCCTCTTCCCGGGGAACTTTCTCTCCCGAGCAGGGCTGATTTCCTCGGCTTGCTTTCGCTTCCCTTGGTAGCGCTCTGACGTGCACACCATGTGACAGGCCTCCTTCTGCTATAAGCCGAGGAAAGGCCCGCCCTCTCCTGGACTCAGCCCTCGCCTCGCCGAGCTCCGTCCCCAGACTCACCCGTCCCTCGCCCTCCCGCGCGCCCGCACTCTGACCAGCTCGCGCGGGGCCCCGCCACCCCCTCCTCGACTGAGCGGGCGAGGGGCGCTCGGCGAGGGCAGGGCAAGGCCCCCGCCCGGCCCTGCGCGCCCGGAGCCGAGGGAGCGCGGAGCCCGCGCGGCCACCGCGGCAGCACAGGAGTTACAGAGTCGCCGAGCGAGCCTCGGCCGCCGCCGCGCAGCCCCCGCGCAGCTCGAGCCGCCGCCGCCGCCGCGCCCCCAGCGTG
>NC_060273.1:132626913-132648661 GCF_021613505.1 Equus quagga
CCCGGGGCCGGCGGCGGCTGCGCGGCTCAGGCGGCCGTGGGCCCGGCCGCCGCGCTCACCCGCTCGCTCGTGGCCGCCGCGGCCGCCGCCGCCTCCACCGTCTCGTCGTCGGCCGCGCTGGGGACGCTGCACCCGGGGCCCGCCCTGTCCAGCGTGGAGAGCTTCGCGGCTAGGATTTCCAATTGTTAATAACGCGGCGCCGGCGCGCCCGAGCGGGAGAAGGTAGGCACCCCGGCCGCTTTCCGTCTCGGTGGCTCGGCGTTTCGATCGCTCCTCCCGGCGCGGCCCCATTTTCGCCGCTTCGGATTCGCAGACGAGACAGTGTTTGGCACCAGCTGGGGCGCGCCTTTGGGCTCTGCGGGTCCCTCTATTTATGCAAAGTCGCCCTGTGCTGCAGCCCCCGACCGACCGCGGTGGGGAGGAAGAGGGTGCTGGGTGGGGGGGTGGCGTCCTGTCTAAGCACGAGGGGCTTCCTTGACTTTGGGGAAGTTTTTAAAAATCTAAGCCTTTTTGAGGTCTAGAGATTCTCAGGTCCAGGCGTTAAAAACAAAAGTCAGTCAATCAAGTGCAAAGAAAGAATAATACAAAAATAGTAAAGGTCCCGAAGAATGCCAGCGAAGAGATACTTTTTATTTGAGGACACTTGTCTGGTGTACGCTTTCATGAAAAGGAAAAAATGATGAACATGTTTACACAAGGAAAAAAGTCAAAACCATCATTTCTTATTTTAACCTGTGTTTTGTATCATAATAGACATGCGGAATTTTTATTTTGTACTTACTGCGTATTCTTTACAAGGAGTATTGTAAATTTTACTGGCAATTATTATTGTACTATTCTAATGTAAGATTTTTACACTTTTTCAGAATAAAAAGCTTAATTTTCAAAGAAAATCTACCAAAAGAATTGGCTTGAGTGGTCCACTTCTTGGTTTATTTTCTTTTCTGTTAAAAGAAGTTTCTATGTGAGATAAGTAGGAACCCATTATAGAATAGACAAATACTATTTTCGAAGAGAGTTTAACAAAAGCATCGTGCCATGATCTTTTACGTATGCCTTGTAAGTCAAAACCAATGCAGAAGAGCAGAAATTATTTTAAAATGACTACAAGTAAAAGGAGTCACTCTGGTATACATTTTCAAATCTCATTCTGTTCCATTTTGAAGAGTTTTGAGGCTATTTAAAATTAAAGCCGTAGTCACCCTAAGATAAGTTTATAGAACTTTTGATTTTTGAGCTTCCCACTTCATTTAATTTCCACTCAATTTTGAGCACAATATTGTTCGTATCTGTAAAAACTCTGCAACTTAATATATTGTCATCGAAGCAACACTAGCAAATAGGTAATTTTTAGTGTAAAAAATGAATAGAATAAAATTAATAGAGATCATCATGAATTAAATAGCTTTAAAGACCTGAGGAAGAAAATATTTACATACATAAAATAAATTGTACTTGAAAGTTCTAGTATTTAAAGCCATTATTTTCTCGACCGAAGGCATTCCAGTAATTGCATAAACAAGTTTTTATCCTAACAGGCAAACTTAACATCAACATTCTAATGTAAATGAATAACTGGGGTATGTAAGAGAAATTTTCAGTTTTAGGATAGTACACAATTTAAAGAATAAAAACGAAAATGCATCACATGTTTATTGAACTAATATTTATACAATTTAGGTGATTTAGGATATCTTTTTTGAAATGTTCTGTTTTTATTAACTGCTTGTTGCAGGTAATTTCTAGTTCTTTGAAAAAATGTGAGACTTTAGTTTTTGATGACTACAGATGTTATTACCGGCTCCAAATAAAACCAAGGCATATGTAATATGTAATTGAAATGCTGAATATCAGTGAGTTGGAGAAGTTAAATCTGTTTATTAATTTTTTTTCAAATATCTGGACAGATATATATCTGAAGATCTGCAGATTTAACCTAGCAAGTTAATGAAGACTGCATTAAAGGCCAATATTTTCCAGTGACATTCACTCTTGATGCCCTCCCCTCTTGTCCTTTTTAGGGAGGAAAAAACTGACTCTCAGCCTCAAAATAAGTTCTGGGGTTTTTTCCAATGAAATATTTGGAAGAGATTAAGCATTTAAAGTAAACACACTCACCCGTACTCAAATTTACCACTGAACATACAGATACAAATTCAAATATCCTTACACCGTAATCTTATATGCGAAAGTTGCTTTTGCCCTAGCTCGGCCCGGAGAGAGGAGGCTGGAACCGAGGAGGTGCAGACGCCGCCGCGGCCGGGGGAGAGGGGTCAGCTGGCCGACCCCAGCGGCCCTGCCCCGCTGGCCGCTCGCGGCCTGTGTCACGCGTGGATCTGAGTCATGAAGGGAGCCGCGGGGCCAAACCGTGGGTATCGTTACTATTCGCATGATGCTTGGATGTCCCGAGAGCGGGAAGTCCCGGCTCGGCCCTCTCTCTGTCCGGATTCCCGCCTCTTTGAGACAGGGGCGGACAGCGCCACCTCCCAGGCCGACCGAGCTCCGAAGGGGGCGGCGAGCAGGCCCCGGCCCTCCCTCCGCGCCGCCCTCGCTGCGGCCCCAGCTGCGCTCCCGCCGCGCCCTCCCGAGAGACGAGAGACGGGGCGCATCGCGAGCCCCTGAGCCCTCAGGACAGGTAACCCCGGCCGCCTGCCTCGGCCTTGAGTTTTGCGTCCCGCGAGTTCAGCTCCCCGCCCTCCGGGTTGGGGGTCCCCCGTGGATTTCGCTGGCCCAGCGAGGCTGGCCTGCGGACGCACGAGGTGGGGGAAGCGCAGGCCGCGGGGCAGGCGAGCAGCGGGCGTGGGCCTCGGGCTGTGGGCCGCAGGCCAGGGCCGCGGGGCAGGCGAGGAGTGGACGCTGGGCCTCGGGCCGCGGGCCGCGCCCGGTCAGGCCACGCGGGCGAGCAGGTGCTGGAACAAAGGCCGCCGGGCGCCCAGCTACCGCGGCCTTTGATGGGCCAGCACGTCTCCTCCGGGGGCTCCTCATTCGCATGCAAATCCAGCTCGGGTCCCCTTTTCTTTGAAGGCAAACAGAAGGATGTTTGTGTGTTTGTAAGGACGAAGTCTGCTTGAACGAGCCTTCCTCAAAAGCCTGGGTCTCGAAAAATAAACCAGTTGGACAAACATTGGCCACCAGCTCTCCTCCTCCCAGCTACAAAGTGTGGATTTGCTACAACTCATTAACCCGACGCTTTTCTCCCCTTCTCCTTGTTTCTCTGCTCATCAAACGCCCCGTAGAGCCTGGAGACAAATGACCGGAGGGCAGGCGGGAGGGAATTGCAGTTAATAGAGAGAGGGCTATATTGGGGCTAATGGTTCAGGCGGCTCCCGAGCGAGCGGGACCACACAAAAAGGAGCCTCTCCATTCAGGGCTCTGTTGTGCTGCCCAGATGTAATCTGCAGCTAGATTTAGCCGAATGTTATCTATTGCCGAGGTAATGAAGCCCTTATGGGTTGAATTGCTCCTTGTCCCACACATGGTGTCGTGACCTTAGATCGTTTCTTGGTTGATTTCTTTTTTTCTCCATTGGGCAATTATTTTATTTCTTTAAAATAAGCTAGCGCGTCTGCTCAATAACGTGTTTCCTCTCCATCGCTATCCCGTGCATTTATTTGAGAGCCACTTCCCTTCCTCTTAAAAAAAAAGAAGAGAAAAAGAATCTGGGGAGAAGGAAAAAAAATTGTGAGGACCTTTCCCATTTTTTACTCGCTGTGACATCTGAATGTCTGCCCATCTCTACTTCCTTATCCCCTGCTCAGCAGCCCTTTTTTGCCCAAACTTTCTGCTGAAGGACTGGAACTGTGGATATCTTGTTATCAAAATTCTTACAGTGAATGTAGTGAGCATCCATGTGGGGAAAGCCTTCTGCCCTTCAAAGTTTTTTTTTTTTTTTTTTTAAATTACCATTTCTTCCTGTAGCCTGTCCTGAGAGAGAGCTGGGGGAGGTGGACATTCTGATGGAAGGTGGTTATTTTGATGGAACCCCAGCCTGTGTCGTTTATTAAAGGCTTGTCTGAGGCCAGTGGTTGAGGCTGCGTCTGTTCTGTTTTTCTCTCTCTGGCCCTGGTGGCTCTGATTTCCTTGCTTGACCAAGGCCCAAGCTTGGAGCAGCTAATAGTGTTATTACAACTGCTGTGGATGGGTAGGGATCTGAGCTTACCGCCCAAAGCCAGGAACTGAGTACTCTAGTTTTAGTTTAAAAATTCTCTGCTGGCTACACATTTTGCTCACACCTGTTTTTATTACTGACTCAGAAAAGTCATCTGGGGGCGACTTACAGGTCATATCAGCATCAGAATCTGTCCAAATCCAGAATCTGCCCAGGAACCACCCTGGTGTCTCTGGACTCCTCCAAGGGGGTGACTTTGGAACTAATTGGAATGCCAGAGGTTCCCTTCCCCCTTTAGAACTGAACCAGACAAGGACAGGCCTGGGGAGCAGAAGACAAGTGCAGGGGGCCCTGCATTGTCAGCATCCATTCTTGTTGCTCCCGGGTTTCCTGGTGTTGCAGCTGGGTCACACATATGCACACACGGACATGCACGCTCACTGCCCAACAGCTGCTGCTTGCCTCCTCTCCTATGATTTTGTAATTAGACATGTATTTTTTGTTGGCAAATGTGTTTGATGTCACAGCCAGTGAAACATGGAGTGTTTATAGGGCCATGAATGTAAATGTGTAAATATGTTTAGTGTAAAATCTGGCCCTTCGACTTTAGCAATAAATAGCCTGCCAACTCAGATACGATTACATTTGACAGAAAGATGGAGAACCTGATCATGACCAGCTGCTCAGGGCTCCTTGGGGCTTATACTTTCTCAACTGAATTCACTTTTCAGATAATTTCTTTGCGTGTCACATCTCTCTAATCACGTCTTTCCCTTGATGTGAACTGCTTGGGCTCCTTTCTTTTTATCGTTCACCCCTCTCACATGCAGGAAACTTCCCAGTTAATCCCTCCCGCTTCTTTACCAGGAAAATACTGTTCAGTATCCAGGCAAAAAACACACAGAGAAAGCAACTGATTATTATCATCGATCCCTTTGTGAGTCCTGAGTCTCCAGATATAATAAGATGGCTAGGAAGAGAGAAGAGGATAAAGACTGTGAGCTTCTGACCCACATTTGTAATTTTCCCTTTCTTTATCATCATCCTAACTTTAAAGACTATTTTGAACTACTCTACCTTTTAAAAGTAAACATTTTAGAGAAATATAACAGACATACAGAAAAATGCACCAATCTCAGCCACTTTTCACCAAGTGAACACACCCAGATAACCCGCATCAGGCCAGGAAGCAGATGTCACTAGCACCCCAGAAAATCCTTCCCTCTCTATTCCCGTCACTGACTTTGGCACATATTAACTTTTTAAACAGACTTTTACTAATATTTCTCTCAACCACACTGTCAAATAGTGAAGACAGGAATTATTATGGACCCTATTTTACACATAAAGCTATCAAGGCTCAAAAGACATGAAGTGACTTGCCCACGGTCACAGTTCCTGGGACTCCAGAGCGTAAATCCCTTATCTTTCCATTACATCACACTGCCACTTTGTTACCATCGCTGTGATTTATTAGACACCCACTGTGGCAGGGCAATTGCATTAAAGGTCACTGGGTAGAAGAGTCCTTTCTTACACAATTTTTTACTTTCTTGCTCGACCCTCCTTCCTGCCACCTCCACTCAGGTCTTCCCAGAGATGCCCTAGCCCCTTGTTTTAGATGCATTTGGAATCTCTAGCTAATGATGTTGGATGTGTCAGCTTCCTCTGCCTAGTTCTATACGACATTCTTCTAGCATCACTTTTCCTTTTTTTTTTTTTTTTTGCCATCAGCAATCTTCTTTAAAACATCTCTCTCTCTCTTTCTCTCTCTCACACACACATACCTCCACATGGCTTACCTTTTTACCTTTGCACTATTTGTCCATTTCCTCTGCTTCTCTGGCTGATTTTTAATAGTCAAAATCTGCCAAACTAGCAGAACCTGTCACTAAACTGCTAAGCAGGTCTTTAAAACCACACTTTCCCACATGGAAAAGGGAAGGACATGTAAGAGTCAGATCAACTGATTTAACATTTAAATGGAAAAGCAAATCATTTTTCTAAGAATGTGCCCCTCCCCACTCCAGACACACTCTTGGAGATTTTACTGCTTTTGAACAGATGCGTATGATGTGGCTTGAGAGGGTCCTTGTAGCCCTTGCACAATTAATCCACTGCACCGGAGCCTCCTGAGGGGCCAGCCCACCTGAAGCTCCCACCTGCCTGGCCATTCCAGACCACCTGCTGGAATCACGTCTTTCCCTTGCTCTGAACAGCCCATCCTTGCTTGTGACCACCAGAAGCCTCACTGAAGCCCAGCCTCCTCAGGTAGGCACTGGGGCCACTGTTGTGTCCCTCAGGACATCCAGGCTGGAGTCTGTGCAGGGATTGCATCTGATTGTGAGCTGCAGACTGTAAAGGGATCTTTTCAAGGCATAGTGCTTAATGCAAATTAACGTTGCTTTTTCTAAAGAAATAGTCGTTTTTAAAGAAAAATCAGAAACTTTTTTCTTTTAAATTCTAGACTGTGAAAGACACACACAAACCACTTCAGGAAACAAAGCAGTCAATTAATATCAGAAGCTTTATTTAGAGAACCTGGAAGACTATTACTCTGAATTTGAAATCAGGAGGTTTGGAAAGATATTTTTCTACTCATAAAGTGAGAGTGACTCTATTTCTTAAGATGGGGTGTTTCCCTGTCCCCAGGATGCTAAAGCAGAATGCAAACTACATGGAATGCGTCCACAGGCCCAGTGAGTCCACTGAGCACCGCGAGAGGATCAGGCAGGCTGGGTGGTAGAGGATGGAGCTGACGCCATGGGACCTTGCCTAGGACTCCCTGTCCCAGAGAAAGCCAGGCACAAACTGAGGATTCTCTCTTATTTGGAACTGCTGACCAATAATAGACAGGCAAAGAAGGGGGGGCAGATTTAATTAAGGCAGAAAGCAGAAGCTTCTTTGAAGACTTGTTTAGGAATTCCCATTAATATAACTAAAAGGGAGAGAGATTCAGCAATCAAAGGATTCTGCATTTTCTGAAAAGTCAACAATGAAGGGCTGTTATGAATGAAAAATAACTTGGTTCTCTATTTCTATTTTTTATTATTTTTATGCAGAGAGTTTCATATGTATGAGAATGACTGTGACAAGACTATGTTCTGTTAAATGATTGACTGGAGAGGGAAAACAAAAAATCTTCAAAGCCAGCAATAGAAGAAATAAGACTAGGTTGAAATTAAATGTGAGATCAGTTTTCACTCTCATTTCTTGTTTTGGGGAGTGTGGGGCTCAGTTGTGAGAATCAAATAAGACAATTTATGTGAAAATACTTTGGAAGACATAAAACCTATACAAATGTATAGAGTGATGATTCATTTATGGCTTCTTTCCCACATCCTTGTTCTTCCAGGAAATGAAAAGCAAAAGAAAAACTTCTAAATTTGGGGAGTATACTCAAATCCTTAATTTAGTTAAGAGAAATCTTTGGCGTTATGATAAAAACAAAAACTTATCCTTCTTCAGAATTCCCGCCCTATTTATGAAATAAATTGTTACTTAACCCTTTCTGGAAATAATGAGGAGAAAAGAAATGGCATTGTTTTCTCTTACTTCAGCCAGATGTGTATTTGGACAGATGACTTTCTCCTCCCTTCTAAAATAAACAAACCAGTGGTGTTTTAAATCCACTCTTCTAGACTCTTGCTCTATTTCTTTTCTCTAGTTACTTATCGACTGATCATCTCTTTAACCTCTAAGCTTTGAAAAGTGGGATTAGTCTGCAGTATTTATTGAGCACCTGCTACATTGCAAATCCCTTTATTCCCGCTTTAAATATAGAAAACAAATGAGAGGATTCCCACCACCACGCGGCCTCTAATAGCACAGGCACACACTCAGGGAGCACAAGGAGCAAGCCATTGCAGCAGGAAACAATGGGGTGGAGGAAAGGCTAGGAAGATAATTTTTTCACTTCCCCATTGAACGGAACTATTTTAAAAAATCTCAAAAGTCTGCAAACTAAGCTGAAGTTGTCTGCTTCTTGACAATGTCTTTCTAGTGTGGCCTGGAGCAGCCAAGCGCCTATGTGGTGGAGATCTCACTGGTGTCAGACTCCTCCATGCAGAGAACTGTGGATTTGAGTCTCTGCTCAAGTTCTTATGGCTTTTTGCTAGCAGTTCAGCTGTTAGTCTTATCCCGAGCCACCAGTTCTTCTCTGTGAAGGACTGAAAGAGAGGAGGAGGATGGTTTGTGATCCGGCCTGTCACAAAATGCTCATACTACTGTGACCTACACAGAATGAGTTTACGTTCACACGGGTTTGTGAAAAGTTAACACAGAGGCACAGTGAAACCTCTAGGACACTTTTTTACCATGCTGAAACATTTTATTACACATCAAAGAAAACAAAAAATAAAGCACGGTGTATTTTTCTTGTATTCTTTTATAAACTTTAATATAAATCTTTTTCCACTTGCAGAAACTGTAGATACATCAAAATGCACACTCAGGGAATCCAGGTTTTGGACCACTGGGGGTACATGGGCACCCAAGAGTTTTTCTGTATTCAACTCAAGCATTAACCTCACCTTTAAGTTGTCATCGCCAAGGAACTGAGGGCAAGTCACCAGGTTTGGGTCTTGTTTTCTTCTTCAAAAGTAGCTAAGGGTACAGAGGACAAAAATAAGATGCTGAGGCTCTCTGTGTTCTGTTTTACTATTTAAGGAATTTAATATTTCTTTGCCTTCCTCCTCTTTCCTCCCCCTCCTCCCCCACCATCTGCGTAAGTAGCAGGGCTCCAGCAAACCGAGCCCCACACTTTTTAGAGTTATGTGGGATGGGATCCCTTATTTTAGGGAG
The DNA here is from genome assembly GCF_021613505.1 of Equus quagga. NCBI lineage: Eukaryota > Metazoa > Chordata > Mammalia > Perissodactyla > Equidae > Equus > Equus quagga. The sequence continues at coordinate 132,635,825 of NC_060273.1, forward strand.
TTGGGGGATGCAAGTTGTTATTGTAACTCTATTCTGTAACTAAAGCTCTGGCATGTAATAAATCTCTCCCCAAAGACTTTTGGATCTTTGATTTGAAAAATCGGATTCCTTTTGTGGAAACAGTTGACAGGAACCTAAAAGGATTAGTTGCATTCCACATGGGATAATTTTTACTGGCAACATTTTGAAACGATTTGGTCCCTTTCAGACCTTAAACAATGTCCAGAGAAATCATCTAACGAGCCTTGTATTGTTTTCCTTTGCCTGTGAATCCGTTTGCCGCTTGTGCCAACGCCTCGATAGGGTTTTGACAGGGTTTCTTCCCTGAGCAGCGCCCCGAATTAAGTTCTGATCGCCCTTTCTCCTTGGTTTGTTACCTCCTTCGGCCAGGCGCGCGGCGGGCTTTTCCCAGCGTCAGCCCCTGAAACGAAGCGGGAGCTGGGGGGTTGTGTCTCGGTGGCGCCGTATCCGGGAGGGGACGGGTCTCGGCGCTGGCCGCGGGCCCACAGTCCGCAGGCCGGGCCGCGATCGCCCAGAGCTCGGGCGCGCGCTTCCCAAGCCTTCACCGTCGGACGGTCCCGGGGCCCTCCGGCCACCAGCAGGCGAGGCCGAAAGCGAGAGGGCGGGAAGAGAGAAAATTTTGCTTCTCCTTCCTCCCTAACTTCGCCCCCCCAAAAGAAAGTGCCCCCCCCCCCAAACCCGAGCGAAGCCTTGCTGCTCGGGGCCGCCGGCCTCCGTGCTGCGCGGGCCCCGCGCTGTTTATTTGGTTGTCAGCGGACTTATCAAGATGCTGGCTCGCGGGAGGCGCTGACCCGCCCGGGCTCCGGCGGCTCGGCCGGGCTCTCCCTCTGTTTTTACACCTGCGCAAACTCCGCCGCGCTCCCCCGGCTGATTTATAGCCCAATTAAAGGCTCGGCGTTCCCGCCGCCACCCGCGCTGCGCCCGCCCCGCCAGCCGCGCCCGGGCCCGCGGGAGGCAGCTCCGGGGCACGGCGGAGAGCTGTGCCCGCGCCCCCAGCCGCGCGCACGGGGCCTCGTCCCCCACCGGTTCCTTCCTCCCCGGGATGCTGGCTTCCTGGGAGGAGGCGCTGCGCCGCCAGCCGCTAGGCCGGGCGGGAGGGCGCGCGGAGCGGCCACGAGGCGCGGCCGGACGCCCAGGCCCCGCACCGACCTCCCCGTCGCGCCCCGGGCCCGGCCCCGTGCTGCCCAGGCCGCGCCTCCGCCCGATACTCCGGGTGAGGCAGGGGCGGCCCCGGGCCCTGGGAAGGAGAGGCGCAGGGCCGGCGAGGGAGGCCGCGGCGCAGACGCTCGCAGCAGAAGCGGGGGTGCCCGCCGTCCGGCCGCGCCGTGGGCGGGAAGCCCGCGGTCAACGAGCGCCGGCCTGCCGATCCGGCCGGAGCCGAGCCTGGGCGCGCGCGGGCGGGCGGGCTCCGTCCGGCTCCAGCCTGCTTCTTTGCGGCCTTTTCTTTCCGGAGAGAATAAGCGGCAACCCAGCCGAGACCGGAGCGCTGAGCATCTTCCCAGAGCGACTCCGTCCTTCCTCCATCCATCAGTCCACCTTCCTAATTAGACTAATTAGGGGCGCTTCGGAGTGTCGCTAGGCCCAGGGACTGAAACGCTTAGAGGTTGTGAAAAGAGCCCTGAATGGCCACGCTGGGGGCCGGGCGGGGGCTTTTGCGACCCATTCAGCACAGGGTAACAGTGGCTACATTTACCCCTGGCCATTGAAAAGAGGCTCGATTAAAATGTTTGCGAACTAATGCCACTCTGCATCCCTTCTCTAATTAGAGGAGCCGGGACCCCGCAGACACAAGTCCTGCGCGCCCCTGCTTCCCGCCCTTTCAGTGCAGCCGACTTCCTTCCCAGAGACAAAAGTCCGCCCCCTCCCCACCTGTCGCCGGCCAGGCTTTCCCACCCGTCCGCAGCCCGTCGCCCTCGCCCCAAGCGGAGGGGCGGTCGCTGCGGTAGCACGCGGCGCACAGCGGAGAAGTCGGGGGCAGCCGAGCGGAAAGGGCCCTAGTTCCCTCTCGCGTCTCGGAAAGCCCCTCTTTGCCTTCGGCCGCTCCGTATTTTTCTTGCCATCTGTTTTCCTCGGGACTTCTCACGTTGTCTATGGATAGCTGGGTCTTTCCTCTCTCCCGTTTTTAAACAAGAAATTTCCAAGGCAAGCACTTGGGAATGCGAGCCTCAGGTGCCCTCCAGGTCACTATCTGGGTCTCGCACTTTGCTAGAGGAGTTCTTCACTTGGAAAAATAATTTGTACTTTTCGTCACCAGTCTTTTCTTTCTAAGAAATGTATATTGAGCGCCTCCCATGTGCCTGGACAGATGGATTCTTACTATACTCCTCAGCTTTCTTTCTTCTCATGGAGCCCATTCTCCGACCTGGTTTAATTCCTCAAGCAAGCTGTTGATTCTATCCCCCTAGTATATGCAGATATATTTTTTCTTTATCTTTTTCATGGATTAGTGGGAAGACCCAAGACACAAGACATTAGGGCAGCAAGAGACAGAGATGAGAAATAGCAGATGTATTGCAACTATAGATTTAGTGTGTGTGTGTGTGTGTGTGTGAGGGGGGTTGTTAATTTCGTTGGTGAGAGGGTGGTATCTGATATTTTTACAAAAATTTGAAACACATTTTGCCCTAGCATGAAGGTGACCAAGAGGGTTTGATTTCCTCTCTCTCTCTTTTTGGTTGCCCTAATCCTTCTTTTTGGAAAAGAGCCAGGTGCACCAAGAAATATCATCAAGTCACTGTTCTTGATCTTGTTAATTTAGAAAATGGAACCTCAGCAGAAGATGCTATTAACTAAATGTCAACCCACAGCGTGCAAAATTCCTTGGATCCAAACTTCAAAAAGGGAATGAAAGATGTCATGTGAGTGAAAGGAATCATGGAATTTTTTAAGGCCTAAACAGATCTTAATAGAGTTTTATTGCTTCCACACCCTGCTTCACAATATTTTAATTTAACACTTACAATATGCATGACATTGCAACATAAATCTAACTAGTTAAGAAGCTGGGAAGGGCAGAGAAGAGGAAAGAGTTGAGAAAAGTGGTTCATTTGCATTGGGGAAAATAACCATTTGTGAAACTAAAAAATTCCTGGAAAGTTTGAAATGAAAAGCCAAAATGAATTCTGTCTGTGATTTTATCATCAAACCTCTTAGTTTTTCATTTCAGTTGCTAATTTAAATTTTAAGTGCTCAACTCCTAAGCATGCAACTTGGTGAATTATATATATGCATAACTACTATTTAGATCAAGTTATTGAACATTTCAAACACCCCAAAAAACTCCTTTCCAGTCAATACCACCCCACCTCCAACCACTATTCTCATTTCTGTCGCCATAGATTAGTTTCAAATGTTCTTAAACTTCATATAAATGGAATCATACAGTGTGTATGTAGTCTTTGTTTGACTTCTTTTATTCATCAGTATGTTTTTGAGATTCATCGGCTCAAACTCCTATTTATAAAACAATATAAATGGTAAGTCAATTTATATAGGTCAAAAAGGGTGAGCAGACACTGGAAAGCTTTGCCTTACTCTGAAATTAAAAACAAACAAAGTTAAATTAAAAACAAACACCCCTCCCCCCCAAACCCAGTCCCCCCAAAACTTGTCATTATCAACCAGCAGAGGTAATTTTATGATTACAAGTAAGTAAATTAATATGATGAAATATTTTCACCATAGTACTTGTTAGTTATATCATTTTCAAGATGCAATTGTGGGTAAATGTAAGGAGAGCAGAAGCCACAAGCTGCTTTTGTAATTGGATTCTATTTCCTACTTGTCATTTCAGCCCCTAATACTAGTAGTAAGTACTTTGGGCCTCTTCACAAAGAATGGCATGAACTTGAGGGGGAAAGTAAATTGCATCCAGTTTTTTCTACCTCAGACGTACTCAATGTACTCAATGCAACAGCCTGTCAAGTGTGTTTTGAATTCTGTTTCAAAGTAAAGTATTCGTTTTGCAACTAACCTCACAGTCCATACTTTGTCCCATCTATGGGTCATCATACATGCCTGTTAGCTTCAAACGGAGAAGACCTGCTCTCTAGAAATGAAAGAAGCACAACAAACCTGCATAATTGTGATTGTCCCACTCTCTCTCCCGGCACCCCAGCAATCCAGCCACAAAGCCAGCTCTTTCATGAATTCACACTGTGGGTGATCAGTGCAGGCCTTCATTAGTCCATTAGTAGCCCCCCCCCCCCCCCCCCCAATAAAAGCAAGAGAAGGAAGCCAGCACGGCTTTTCCCAGGAAAGACAGCATTTTTAGGCAGGGGCATGTTTGTGACGTGGGGGAAATTATGAGACCAGGTGGAATGGACTGAAGTGAGGTTTTGATTACTTATTACCGGACATTGGTAAATTTGAAGTAGAGAACACTTTTTTTATACATAATTTTAAATCCAAAAATTAATATAAATATAAAATAAGCCTTAGAGGTCATACTCCGGAAGACAACGTGAAGACAAAATCATCCCTACTGAATTATCAGAGTACCAGTCACATAAACTGAATCAACAGTCTCTGAAAATAAGTAGAAGAACTACACACTTAGTAGAATAGTCGAAATAAAATAGTCAGAATGTCAGGTGCTGGCGAGGATGCAGAGGAACCAGATCTCTCATACACCGCTGGTGTGAATGTGAAACTGTACGGTCACTCTGGAAAATGGTTTGTTACTTACTTACAAAATTAAATATGCACTTACTGCACAGCCAAGTAACCATACTCTAGGGCATTTATCCCAGAGGAATGAAAATTTATGTTCACAGAAAAACCTGTACATAAATACCCATAGAAGCTTTATTTGTTATACCAAAGGAAAAAAAAAAGGAGACCAACTCACACGTCCTTCAATGGGTGAAACTCCGGGATATTCGTACAGTGGAATACTACTCAGCAATAAAAGGGAGTGAACTATTGATGCGTGCAACACACTGGGTCTCAAAGGCATTATGCTTAGTGAAAAAAGTCAGCCTCAAAATGTTACAGACTCTTTGATTCTATTTATTCAACATTCTTGAAATGACAAAACTACAGAGATGGAAACAGATTGGTGGTTGCCAGGGGACTGAGAAAGGAGGCAGGGAGCCATAGACAGAAGGGTAGTAGGAAGGAGTTCCTTTGTAGTGTGGAAGAGCTCTGTGCCTTGATTGTTGAGGTGGTTACATAAACCTATGCATGGGATAAAATTGCATAGAACTACACACACACACACACACACACACACACACACGAATGCATGTAAAAAATGATGAATACCGAGTAAGTCTTCTTATAACCTATAACCTACACAACAGTGTTATACAACGTCCATTTCCTGGTTTTGATATCGTACTGCAGTTATATAAGACGTCAGCACTGGAGGAAGCTGCGTGAACGGAGCATGGAACTCAATGTACTATTTCTGCAACTTCCTGTGAGTCTATAATTACTTCAAAATAAAAAGTTAAAAAAATCAGTAAAAAATAAGTAACCAGTCACCGTCTCATTAATAGAACTCTCTGCTGATGACAAGAGCTTTCATTGGTTGATTTCTCTTGATTCTGGCAATGAATTTGACCCTGTTCTTGCAAAAAGTGTTTTACAAGTGATGTTTAACGGACTGATAATTTTTAATTGTATTTTCTATTGATAGGCCCAATGCTGAAAACTTTTTGGAACATAACAAATTATGCCCATTCATTAGAAAGACTTCATTCTTTGAGGGTGGATTTGATTTTTGCAAATAGACAGAGGTTACTGAAAGTCAAATATGGCGAATAAAGCAGATGACCAAGTTGGGTAAAACAGTTTTCTGGCAAAGCCAAAGCGTCCCTGAAGATTTATCATCTTGTGTATACTGGTCACAAAAGTAGAGTTCTGAAAATGTTCTTGGGAATGACAGCACCGCTGGTATCCCTGTGGCCTCCTGGGGTGATTTGCTTAGAAGGAAACATTCATTTGCACACACAAGTTCTGATGAAGGTTTAAAATTTTTGCCTTATTTCTAGAGTCAGGTTTTAGATTTGGTTCTTGGAAATGTGTCTTATTTTGGAAATAGTAGGTTAAATAAATAGCATGTTAAACAAGGTCTTGAGTGTTTAAAGGACAGCACTTATTCATCTCTTTCTAAGCAAAGCACTACGTGTTACTCTACTTGTTTTGTAAGTTTGAACTATTGCTGGTGAAATGTTTATTACCTCTAGACATGGTTGTAACTCTCTTACTCCCTCTACCAAAGTGTGAGGGTGACTTAACCAGTACTCCCACTAGTTAAGTTGTTAGAAATCTCCATTGACAATGAGTGTGTCCAGCCTTCATGCTCCACAGGCAGCACAATGACGGCACAGGCTTCATGCAGATCCCGCCCCTGAGATCTGCCCGCCCATCTGTAGGTGGACCGACCGGGACGTGAAAACAACCTGAATGCCTAGCTTGGCCGACCCGATCATGAGTGACTGCGCTGCAGACAAATTCTGGGTCTTGATGCCAGTGTTTTTAGCCACGGTCCTTGTTCTTTTCCTTGAATGTTTTATTGCTTTATTATTTTATTTCCACAAGGAATTGTGGAGCTCTAAATATTATTAGTGGTTTACCACTTTTGCACACGTGTCCTATTATTTTTGGAGATTTATATGTGGAAAGAGAAACTAGCCTCTTTTATTCCACCCATTCATCTACCTGCCCACATAGATGGGCTCCGTCTGCTGAACGAAGCCGGAAGGGTCCACACAGAATCTAAGAGGCTTGAGCAGAAGAACTAGATCATGGGTATCTGACAAAAATTCTTATTACAGAAAAATCTCTAGCAATTAATTTAAAATTTTTCTTCATTTCTTGATTTGCCTGAAGACAGTTTATTTCTAAATAAAGCAACTTGACACATTGCTCAATTTCAACAGATATTCTTGAGAAAATTGTAAACATTTTCATTTACAAACCCAATAAAATATGTGAAAAATTAACAACAAACTAAAAGCACTTCTTATGAAATGCTATAAAAAGTGTCAAAACTTGGGAATTTGTCACCAGATCCTTGAGTCTATATAGCATTATAGGTAGGAAATAGCATAAGGGTTGAAGAAAGTACAAATAAAGATCACATGAAAATGCTGATATTGTAACTAAAACAAATGATCAAGGGACACCAAAGACCTATGCTTGATGATTCATTCATTTATTCATCTTGCATTTAGTGAGTACCTACCACGTACTAGGCGTGATATGCTGTGGATACAAAGAAAGATAAGACATCTGGCTGGGGGTCGGGGAGGAAGACATATATACTAATTAAAATATTACATGAGGTGCTTCAATAGAAGTATGAGCTGATTAGTATAAGATCACAGAGAAAGAAATAACTATGTCTGGGAGGGTCAGGGAAGGCTTTGCTGAAGAGGTAATGTTTGAGATGAGCCTTGGAGAAGGAAGAGAAATTACGCATGGGAACAGAATGTATAAAAAACAGCAGCATGAAAGAGCAGGATGTTTTCAGCCAGCAGGTAAACGTATACTGGATCTCATCACACTGAGTCAGCTGAATGCGTCTAAAGTAATCAACACACACTCCTAGTTTGATCACCCAAATCTGAGCTTTCTTTGGCAGTGCCAAGAGCCATTTTGGATGTAAAGATCAGGAAAAGAGTGAGTCCTTTCAGTTGGGGTCCCTTCAGTTGAGTTATGTGTTTAACTGTTGAAGTAAGTATGTTTCATCCTCCCAGCATATTTCTATTATATTGACTCCAAAATGGAAAAGTTCTATGGGATGTGTGATCTTCTGAATGGGGAAAGGAGTAGAGGAAGAAGGGTGATCCTAGAGATAGGTCTCAGACACCTATAGCCTCTTCCCAATCTCCACCCTGATAAAGGCTGGAAGGAGGTAAAGGAGGAGAGGGTGAGACTACTAGCTGGGGCCGGTTGGGAAAGGTGAAGATGGCCACAGGGAGAACAAATTCTGGTAATTCACCGAAATGCTACTCGCAGCCATTGCGTCAAAACTTCTCCTACTCCTGTGACAACCAGCTCTCATCCCCAATGTCTCCTCCAAGTTCTAGTACTAATTTCCAACTCCTGCTGGACATAGCTCCTATTTAATAAGCCTCAACCTTAACATCTCTGAGATGAGCACTTTCCATGATTGGATTCCCTTCTGGACCGCTTTCCTTCTATCAATAGTGCTCCATTTTCCCATTAGCCCAGGCTTAACATTTTCAGAACCATCTCTTATTCCTCCGTTACAGTAATTCTCACATCCAGACATTCACCAAGTCTGGTCAATTCTTCCTCTGCGAAGACCTGCCTTTTCTCCCTTCTTCTCCACTCCCACTGTTAAATTCAGAGATCAGGGCTCTATTATTCTGTGCCTGTACCACTGAAAAATTTTTTTTCTTCCAGTCTCCTTATTTCCACTCTCCCCATTGCCCAACATGTGCTGCAGATTAACTTTCCAAAACCTCTTTATCACGTCACGCTTCTGCTCAAGAACCAAAAGTGGCTCTCTTTTGGTTACATGATGAAGTAGTAAGATTACCTGATAATCAAGACCCTTCACAACTGTGCCAAACTTACTGTTCCAGCAGACACTGAAATTTCTCCACTTTTTGCACTATTGATAATATTATTCTCCAAAATGGAATATCTTTTCTTCTTCTCTCTGTAGTCTCCGTCACACAAGACCCAGCTGAGATTGTTCCCCCTCTCCACGAATACTAAAGCTGCAGGAACACTGGTGCCACATGAATACTGCTACTGCATAGGTAACACATATGCAGCCCTTTGTGCTAAGAGCTTTGCTAAGCACATTACGTAAATGATCTCATTTGCTGCTCACAACCATCCTACGAGGTACATCCCTGTTTTTCACAGAGGAAAACTGAAGCATGGGAAGGCTAAGCAATGTGTCACTGTCATATCTCTGTAAGTAGATGAGCTAGGATGAGGTTCTGATTCCAGAACCTGGGCTCCATGACTCTTCATTGCCCCCAATGAAGGCACTGTCTCTCCAAACCTGGAGAATTTATTCTTTGTACTACCTAATTGGCATTAAATCTACATGAGCTTTTGTGAAGTGCCCATATTCCCTATGTCCACTATTAAGCACCCACTATGTTTTGAGCTGCTTAAAAATAAGGCCATGCCTTGTAATTCTTTGTATTCCCATAATGCCTTGCACATAATTAGCATCAATAAATGTTTTCTTACTGATGAATAAATTGACTAATCTACCAGGACAATAATCTGGGTGAAATAATTTGGAGTTGATTGGTTTTGTCTATGAGGCAAAACAGGAAAGACAAGAAACTGCTCTAATCATAAAAGTGAGGCTAATGGATTTACTTTGTCCAACGAGAACAGTAGGGTTATAATAACTCATACTCCCAGATATCTGACACTGGTACTGCTATGCTGGATGGCTGTTGATTGGTCTGACCAATAGTCACAGACAAGTGTAGATACATCTATTGTCTCCATTTGCTTCATGTGAAAGAAGACCTCTTTTTATAATTCCCGGGTCCAAGACTTTTAAAGGTCTTTTCCATTCAAATTGAGCATACTTTTCTTCATACTTTCATTTACTTGCTTGCTGAAAGTTGATTTGTATTAATGAGCAAAGGTCACACCTACACATCTACGAATCAATAAGTGAAAGCAGCATTCAACAAGTGTCTTTGGGACATTATGATTTTTTAAGTTCTCTGTAATTATAACCAAGGATTTGCTGCTACAAGATCTTTTTTTTTTAAATTAAAGAATATCGTAAAGCTGGACTAGAGGATTTGCCCTGTTTCCTTCTGGACTCTTCACTGTGGCCTGCGTTTTTTACTCAAGCGACTAACTTGCAGTCAACAGGACGGGAACAGCTGCCACTCGGGCCTTTCCTTCAGCGCGTGGCCACGGAGTTGCCTAAGCTGGGCTGTCCTCTTCAACATTGAAGTATGCATGGCGGGAGTGGACTCTGTTGGTTCTACCCAAGGAAATCTGCGTCAAATGACAACAGTGGAACGCATTTCCCATATTTGCTGCCTCTATGCTAAGGGGGCAGTTGAGGGCTTAGGCATGACTGCATTGAGGCGCCATCAGACACTTGATTGTTGTGCTGTGGGGACGGGACACTATCACCAGTGTAACCACACAGGGGTGCTGGCGTATCTGTTCACATTAATAAATTTAATAAATCCCGCAAACAATGAGAGTGAGTCTCTGGGGGAACCAGGCTGGTGAGATAGCGAGAAGGCGGGGGGGAGAATCTGCTCCCTCTGCATCGGCAGTTGACCAGGACGTTTGCGGGCTACATCTCATGCTCTACTCCTACTTCCTGAAGATGCCCAGTCTGTCTGAGGGCACGGCTCAGGGTTCTCTAAAGCCCCAGTGTTTATGGAGGGCCTAAGATGTACCACATGTTCTGCTAAGCGCTAGGAGGAAGGCAAAGGGAAGGGAGGGTAGACTAACATTTATTATGTACCTGATATATGCTGGGAACTTTTTGCATCAATATGACTTTTAATTTATACATCAAACCAATGGGATAGGTGTTTGGCCTGTCTTACATTAGAAAATAAAGGCTCAGAGAGGTTAAGTAACTTGTTTAAGGCTACCCAGGTACTAAGCAGCAGAGCTTAGATTTGAACCCAGGTCTCCCAACCGCAAAGTCTCTTTTCTTTCTAAAAGACCATGGAAGCCTCCCAAAGATGATGAGTCTGAGAGGATGACAGAGAAACCAAAGGAACACCATTGGGGAGGAGTGGAGATTTTGCCAGAGCATTCCATGGCTATGATGCTAACTCAACTCAGTTTGCATTCCTCCTAGAAGGACCTGGTACGTAGAATTAGCTTTCGTAGCCACCTCACACTTTAGGAGTATGCCTGTGGCCATTGAAAACTTTCTTGAGCGCAGGTACAGAGTTTAAGAAGAACCCACTTAGACAGTCAAGGTATTTGAGCACATCTGGCTTCGGGACAACTGAATGACTTTCGTACTGTTGATTAGCTGTTTTGAAACTTTGTTCAAGTGATCTAGTTCCCTTTGGTTCCCAAACCTACGAAGTACCAGCCTGTGGACTTAGATGCCTGACATCCTCTAGGTTGAAAAACCTAAATCCAAGGTAAAGAAAACCCAGAAAACTCTTCTGGCTGTGCCACATGAGGTACCACTCTAAGATGTCTCCTGGTTTATGTTGTAAGTCATCAGCATTAAAAACCATCAGCAGGGGCCAGCCCAGTGGCTTAGTGATTAGGTTTGCGCGTTCCAATTTGGCGGCCCGGGATTCACACATTCGGATCTTGGGCATGGACGTAGTGCTGCTCGTCAAGCCACACTATGGCGGTGTCCCACCCTCAGCATTCCTGAGCATGTTAACCATGTGGGAGCATGCTGACCTTCCTGTGAGTGAGATCCTGGCTTGTAAGAGAGAAACTGGGAGGCCCAACCAGCCCAGCTCCTTTTGCTTTTAAGGCAATGCTTCTCAGACTCAAGCATGTTCAGAAGCACCTGGTGGGCTTGTCAGCATGCTGGGTCCCATTCCCAGAGCTGCTGGTGCAGTAGGTGTGGATCGGGCCTGAGGATGTGCAGTTATAACAAGCTCCCAAGCGATTGCTAGTTCAGGAGTCACGCTGCGAAAAGCACTGTCCTAGAGGGTAAAGTGGGGCCTAGGATGCAAGGGAAATGTACTCAATAGTCAGGTAGGCAGCTCATGACATGGCTTCCAACAAGGTAATCCCCTCCCCTTGAGTGTGTGCTGGACACAGTGACTTGCTTCCACAAAGAGAATGTAGCACAAGCGATGGGATATTGCTTCCACACTCAGGGTAAGGGAGACTGTGTCTTCCATCTTGCTGGCATTCTCTCCCTCCCTCTCTCTCTCACCCCTTTGCTTGCTAGCTCTGACGCAGCCAGCTGACATGTGGTGAGATGCCCTATGGGGAGGCCCACATGGGAAGGAACCTAGGGAGGCCTTCGGACAACAGCCCTGGAGGAAGTGAGGCCTCAGTCTGCCAATCAGCGGGGAACTGAATCCTGCCAACAGCCATGTGAGTGAGCTAGGAGGCAGCTCCTTTGTAGCTGAGCCTTGAGGTGATGGTAGCCATGCAGGAGACCCAGACCCAGAGGATGCAGCTAAGCTGTGCTCAGAGTCCTGACCCACAGACACTGTGAGATAAATGTTGTTATTTTAAGCCAGTCCGTTTGGGGGTAATTTGTTACACAGCAATAGATAACGAATACAAATGACCTCCTGCCCTTCCATGAGGTGCCAGCTGGGCGACAGGACAAGAGTGGGAGGCAGAGACAGGCTGTGCCTTCGAGGGAGTGATGAGAGGCTGCTGACACAGAGTCACGCGGGTGCTGTGCACTGTCAGCTCAGGAGTCTGTTCTCTGGTCTTACATTACTTATTTTGTACTTGGAGTATCATCTTTAAATGAGAGTGTTTATTCAGATAGTCTATTGCTAATCCTCAGAAGTTCTCTTTGTACTCTAAGAATAGCTACGTGAACACCAAATGCTAACAGAGTAAACGAAAAATTCCGTCTTTTAGTTTGTAATGTAACTGCACACCAAACCATCTGAGTATCATGAGTATTTTATAACAAATTTACACCTCTTAGAAGCGAATACCTACAGGCAGATAAGAGCTAAGAAAGTCTCATCTCTAACATAACATTTACATGTAAAGGAGATGACCAAAAGGAACGTTTCAAATTCATATGATTGTAAATGATGCTGTGTATTATTTAGGTAGGTTTTTAGGGTCTTTTTTTTAACCCCCTAGGGGAGAGAAACAGATCAAAGGAAATATTCTTAATGTTTTCCATTTTGTTAAGATATCTCGACACAA